>NW_014569736.1:109804-128053 GCF_001313835.1 Polistes canadensis
CGTTAGAATAATACCGTAAAAATTGCGTGATAACACGTGATTCGTATATATTTGTAATACTAATATATATTTCCATTGCAAATACATTTCATTCAYATATTTTATTTCACATTGAAAATAATTTATAAATATTTATATATAAAAATGATGTTTCTTTTTATCCCAATGTAATAATTCAAAATCTTTTTACCACGCAACGTGTTAACAAGTGTTAGATAATATCATAAAAAAGAAAATAAAGATAAGAGAGAGAGAGATCGTCATGGGGTGTGAGAAAAATGAACGTTAGACGATGAAAAGCAGGATGATTTTGACATGGCAAAAATGATAGAATGATAGGACGTATGGTTTTCCTCATTTGCAGACCTTCTTCTCTCGAAGAAGGGAGTTCGTTTCGTTTTGGTTGATCGTTGTTCATCTATCTTCGTCATTACACCGTCATTTCTCTGATACACATCATAGAGATATGACGAAACGAAGATCGATAGTGCATGATAGATTTGAAGTTGAAGAAAATCGTTGTTATTCAGTGACATAGCGGCGGGAATCATTATCTTTCCTACTTGAAATTTTCTCTTTCACAATATATTCATCATCATTATTTATTTTTCGAAGACTATCGATCATTCGTAAGTAAAGTATTTGTACAAGTGGACGATTACATTTTTATTTTGTTCACCTCACATTATGCGCGACGCATTTTTCTTTTCTTTTGGGGATTTTTTTCTTTTATCACGGAGTTAAAAAATAAACGAGATAAAGTGAGTAAGTTATAGTATGTGTGTGTGTTGATGATAATTTATATTAATTATTTAAAACTTTTCGTTAACAGAGAGAAATATAATGAAAATGATAACTGAAGATGATTATAACAGTCGACCAAATGAAAATGATTGCTGATAAACGAATTTAAAATGATTTATTTGAATATAACCAATTATTTATATATTATTATGAAATAAATCTAGTCCAAAAAAATAAATTGGCGTAATTATTTTGAACTTAGGTCATATTATTATAATTGCCAGAGAGGACAAAATATATGTGGGTGTCCGTGATTTTTTTTCCAATCAAACAGTATTGTTAAGCGTATTCCCATATGTGTTTGACGATAAGTATGTTCGAGAATTAAAAAAAATATATATTCTAAAGATTACAACAAACAAAGTATGAAAAATGAATCACAACGAGGAGATACACGCAAGTGGATGAGTAATAGCAAGTAGACGTACGAGAAGTACAGATATTTATTGATGTAAAAATAGAAAAAGATAAAAGTATAAAGGTAAAAAGGGGGAAAATATATAAAACGAAATAAAATAAAAAATAAAAGAGAAGAAGAAGAAGAAGAAGAAAGAAAAAAAACGTAGACGTATAAGGCAACGCGAAGAAGCCTAAAGCTTTTTTCCATTTCTTTTTCTTTTTTTCCCAACGAGAGATTTATTCGAATGGAAGTCATTCTCGATGGTAGTAGCGTAATAATAACTGTGTGTGAAACTTTATTCGCGCACGCAGGACAAATTGAACTCGGTTCGAAAGTCTAGACGCACTTTTAAAATAAATGAAAAAAAAAAAGAAAAAAAAGGAAAAAAATAGTCACCAATCTTACACGAACATACGTTATGATTTATGAATATTCGATTTGGTCGTGGCGTTGATTCGTTCGTCCGACGATAGAAACGATTATTTTAAACGTTACGAATTCTAAACAGTAACCCTTTAATTTCGTTGGACAGAAAACGTCCGTCCAACGGGTCTTCATATCGACAAATCGCATTTTAAGTGTTATTATTATCGTATCAACGAATCGAGTCGAGTCGATATCAATGATTATTTTTCAGGATCGATGTCACGATTAAAAAAAAAATAGTGTGTATGATTTCTCTCGTACGCGAATAAATTCTCTTGCTTGTTTGTTCTTTCTTCTTTTTTTTTTTTCTCTCTCTCTCTCTTTTTATTTAATATACAAATATGGTTAAACCAGGGTGACGAGTATCAATCGTTCGAATCCTTCGAACAGGTTCATGGACAAATTTTTTCCGCAACGACAACGATGACAGATATTAATAAGGAAAAATTCTTAAAACTTAAATATCTAAATGTAAAACATTGATATTTATTTCAAAAAAAGAGACAACGCGCTTAAATTTATATCTAACTAGTTGAATTTAGATTTAGAAACACTACGGTGGTGTATACATAAAAACACATATATTACAATGTTATAACAAGTATGTGTAAATAATTTATAATACATAGGAAAAATCCTCGTACGACGAACAATTCGAATGATTGTAAGCGTTCGCGGTGAGAGGCGTTAGGCGAGTGATAATTAATCGATCGATTAATTAACCGGCCGCGGCGAATGGTGTATGAAAAAGGAACCTTCGATAGTATTGGTGGAGTTAAATCGAGTACGACTATAAGTATGCATGTATGTATATAAAATATGAATATGAGTATGAATATGAGTCGAATTTTTTTTCAAAGTAAACCTCACTCTCTCTCTCTCTCTCTCTCACACACACACGCACTTTCTCAGTGAATGTTATTACACCGCGTGCGAGATATACCGGGTTTCCCTTCGATCGTACATCATCTCGCGGATATCTCGCGCGTCGCTTATTGCTCGTAAATATAGTAATTCAACGACACGCCGGGACTAACAGCAGCGTATATTTATGGGTTGCTTCGTTCGGCTCCATTTGCGTGTCTCGAGATAAAGTCCGTTCGATCGGGGCCCGAATCCGTGTGGGTCTTTCTTTCCTTACCTCCCTCCCTCCCTCCCTACCTACCTCTTTACCCCTCCCTCTTTCTTTCTCTTTTTCACGATGTACTTTTCGAAAGGTACTACGTTTGCTGTGAGATAAGAAAAAAAAAGTGACTCTTCGGAATTCGGCGTATGCGTTTGCGTGGAACGTGATCGATGAGGTAGCACATTTATATTAGCTAGCAAAGTTACAAGCAAGCATGCATGCATGCATGCAAGCAAGCAAGCAAGCAAGCGAGTTATACACATTTGCGTTATAGCTTAATACTCCTTCAGATCGTGACCATTTAATGATCGCCCTGGCTGACAGTAAGGATCTATGATCCTGGAATATGATACCATAATATCTACCACCCCTCCTCCTCCTCCTCCTTTACCCCTTGTATAAAAGAGAAAGGTAGCCTTTCTTATTGATAACTCGATTACCCTTTTACGATGAAATCCTCGAGTAAAATGGTGTATACCCCCCCCCCGTATTGCTTCCGGATAATGCTAAGTTTCCTTAATTAAATTGTTTATTTGTTATGCGTTATAATATACCCGTTGTCAAAATATCCAGGAATATTACAGAATAATTTTGTATCTGTAATTCTATTACGATTCTATGGGAATATATATTTCTTTCATCGAATATTCAACTGAGGACGTGTAGCTGAGTTAACGGTGCATTGCGTGACAATTGGACAAGAATCGTTCGATCAATTTTTGATAATCTCGAAGGATTCTTCAGGATCAAAAAATTCTCATACGTACGAACGAATTGTCAAGTGGTTTCGTTTGGTAATATTAATATGATTATTCGTTGAACGATTGAAATCTAAATTGATTTCGCGTAATTAATATTAATTTTATAAAGAGAACGTTTGTTGATAACTGTTCAAGTTTAATTCGAATAGCGCAAAGTAGAATTTTATATTTAAAAAAAGAAAAATATTCTTATGTGACGTACCCGGAATGATGTCTGGTGTATGTCGTGGGCGTAGTTGTGGTAAGAATTTGTTGATAGCCACGGGTAACAGGAGTTTCCGGATAAACACGATGCCGATGATCATCGTGAAATCCTGCATAAGCTATGGCCCTGGTACCAGAATATTCCGCAACAGCGATGGCACCAAATTTGTCCGATTTAGTTGCATTATTATGTCGTAGGATTGATCCAATCGGGGAATAACCAATCGAGGATCCGATCGTAGGTGCAACTGCTATGCTCGTTTCAATATCATCATCGTCATCGTCATTTTTATAACTCCGAAAACGATTCCAATCGTGTTTTCTATCCTGCTGTATACGACTTTGTCTTTCGCGAAACCAATGGGGCCAAACTACTTGACGATTCTGAATATTATGCGAAATTCCTCCAAGAAAATGATCTTCCTTAACTCGTGTCTCACGATCGATAGAAGATACCGCAATAACTATGGCATGAAGTATCACGAGGGACGACAACTTTGTTGGAGTCATCGTGCTTTTCTCAAACGGTGGCACAGGATGGTGTTCACGTGACCTGATATACAATTTGAGATATCCTATAATATAACTAATATTATACATGATATTTCCAAAAAAAATAAACAAAAGATTAATAATTAGAAAACAAAATAAAACAAGAGACCCGACATCAGAATCTTTAACGAATTAATTTTGTTCTTTCATAATTAGCAACAATAACAGCAACAACTCACCCACCCCCTTTTTCGATGCGTTTAGTCTAAGAAACGGGACTAAACGAATAAATATCTTTCCTCGTAAGAAGTTCGCCGCATTATCCGTCGCGGAATAGTGCAACGAACGGTGCAACGAACGGTGCAACAACAACGGACGCGTCTAGAACATTGGTAGATGGACATCCGGTGCGAAATTATCCGAGAGGCAGCTGAGAGCACTACTGAAGGAGAGACACACGGACTTCGGGGTCCCACGTGCTTCGTTCCTCGCGTTTACCACCACCACCAACCCCACCATTCTTCTTTCTCCTTCCTTCCATCCTTTTTCTCCCTTCTTATCCACCGTTGCTTATATTAGTTAGCTAGCTTTCCCTCTCTTACTTTTACTCGTCTTAGTCGTCGTAGTTTGCCAATATAATACTACTTCTCTGAACGAACAATCCACCACCACCTCTTTCAATGTGGTACACCTCTTTGTCTTATTCTTTCACCTAACTAAAAGTTCTACTCTCCTGTTACGACGACGTGTCTTTCAGTAACCACCTACGTATCCTTGCTCGCGCGTGCAACCAGCAAGCCACAGGACACAACAACTTCGAGTTTCTCTTTTTACGAGCTCCGATAACTATACTTGTACCTTTCTATACCTATCTATGAACGTTTCGTTCGTTCCATTCGACCATGTGCATCCGCGATGCCATAAGACCCTGGATTCAAACAAAAAATTCGCAATAAAAATCATCCCCTATTTATCTATCTATCTATCTTTGCGAATTATTCTATTACCTCACGTGTAACTTTGTTTTTTTCTTTTTTTTTCATTTTCTTTTCGAATTATTCGAATCGTTTTACAATGATGCAAGATTTTAACGTTGTAATAAATGATACTCTCGGATAACATAAAAATATTATTGTAATAAATACTTATATATAACATTTAATATTTTCTATTCTTCGAAATACTCTGACTCATCGACACGAATTTCTTTCATTCACTCCTAAGATAAAATGTTCTCATGAGCGTAATATAGTAACAGACCTTCTTATAAATACCTGCTAGGTGTATGCAATTTTAATCATATTATATCGGATAACAACGCGATTAACTTAGCGGAAAAATGATATATACGAGCTAATGGTAGTAATTCTTAGGAGAGAGAGAGAGAGAGAGAGAGAGAGAGTACGATTTTAAAAAAGAAAAACTTTTCTCATTAATCAAATCATATTTTCATTAACATAACATTGCCATAAAAAAAAAATAGTTAACAATATTTCAATCAAAAAAATATGAAACAAATATAAATTTATCAAAATATAATCTAAAAGTGATTGGGAAAAAAAAATAAGGAATACACGTACACACTTGAACATACGTACGTGTTTGTTACAGGGATTTCGTTGAACGTTGTGTTTATTTGAAATCATTGTAGTAAAATAGTAGTAGTAATAGTAGTAGTATTAATAAAGGATGAAAACAAACAGTTCTCCCCCCCCCCCTAAAAACTCGTTAAAAACTCGATGATGCAACGAAGCTTTAGCAGACAACTACTATGAGATACTTGAAACATAGTCGATAAGATAGCAAGCGCAATGGGAACCTCGGTGATGCCGAGGAGGGAATTTTAAAGCGACAGCCGACAACCTCCGCTCGATTACATCGTGCTCCGCTACGATAATCTTGTCGGAGGATGTTTGCTTCGATCGATCGTTCACTCTCTCTCTCATTCTCTCTCATTCTCTCTTTCTATTTCTTCGTTATATACTTTAGATCGTAAGTAAGGATATATACAGATCACTATGGAATATACAACATACACATATTACACAGACCTAAACTTTTGCATTTATAACACATAGTAAGTTTATATATACTATATGTACAGAWYACTATAGAACATACAACACATTCCAACAGATTCTATATAGATCATTATGGAATATACAAVACACACGTATACACACCTTTATTATTGTATTTATAACACATAGTAARTTTATATATACTATATKTACAGATTACTATAGAACATACAACACATTCCAACAGATTCCATACAGATCACTATGGAATATACATCACATACATACACCTTTACTCTTGTATTTATAACACATAGTAAATTTATGTATAGGTATATGTTATAGAACCCCCATACTTCTTCTTCTTAAGTTTGCAACGATATGACCGCACCTTTATTTGTTCGATCAGGATCGAAAGCGAAAGCAGACTTGAATGGCGTAAAATCTACTTTAACGTCTTCTTCTATCGGGAATCTCATTAATGTTATTTATTACACGCGAACGATTTTTAATATTTTAATTATACATTTATTTTATAAGCCTGTCTCTCCCTCTCTCTTTCTCTCTCTCTCTCTCTCTCTCTCTCTCTAATCGTATCAAATTTGTTTCGGAATTATTTGGAAGGGTTCTCATGAGTAATCGATTTTTTTAGTTCATTCATCAATCTTTGTTCGATCTTTTAGTAATCATTTCCTTGATAAAATCAATTATCATTTGTTAGACATATTATTCAAATAGATATTAAGAAACATGGTCTTACTTGATTTTGAAAAAATAAAAAAACAAACAAATTGAATCGGTTTACTCGCAGTACGTGTCGTAAAGGAAGAAGAAGAAGCAGTAGAAAGAAAGAAAGAAAAGCTTGCGAATAATTCGAATCGCTGCATACGTCGGTATGAATTATCTCGAGATAGGAACGTGTCCGTAGGACGTAGCATAAACTCCGAGCGAAAGATTACATAGTGCTAGGTAGAAAAGAAGGTGGAGGAAATTCTCCTCCCGCGTGTTCTCTCTCTCTCTCTTTCTCGCATAACGTTAGGATCCTTCGAAGAAGAAGAAGAAGAAGAAGAAGAAGAAGGGGAGCAAGTTGGACTCGTAAGATATTTTCCTAAGAAGATAAGATCTGCAATAGCTATGAACAAAAAAACATAAAATAAAGAAATAAAGAAAGAGAAATTTGCAGTAGTAGACGATGATTCGAAGATACAACTGCCTACGCATCTTCTTCCGAGTGCACCGGCTGTTCATTGGTTGGTTGGTTAGTTGGTCCAGCCTGTGGACCAGCCGCTGGTTCACCTGCATTGCGGTGCATTCGGCCCCGGGCTCGTCGCAGCTGCAGCTGCGCGCGAAAAACCAAGGATGTCCGCTTTTGAGAAACTAACCAACCTTTACTTTAAACAAACATAATATATATATATCAATAATACCTCTTTAAATATATTTCGGGGTTAATATCTATATTATATAGATTTCATTTGAAATTTCATATTTATATTTAGAACTTAGCATATGTATATCTAATACATATATATAATAGCTCTTTAATATAAAATAATAGCTATTAATAATATGCTATTAATAATTACATATATTATATTTAGAACTTAGCATATGTATATCTTATATCTTCACATTTGTCTTTTTCAAAATATACATTTTATTATCGAATAGATCTTAATCAATCGTCAAAGAGATATTACACCCACGTCAATACAATTCCGGACTACCGGTATACACGATTAAATCGTATAACGTTTTTTAGCGTTTAATTCTTACAAGAATCAAGGAAATAAAATATCAAAGTGCGTCCTCGTTTTCGTTGTCATTGTAGTTGTAGTTGTTGTCATTGTAGTTGTCGTTTAAGAAAGATAAGCTAACTCTCGGTTGCAATTTTTTGAACTGTCGGAATGGACGTCGGTACCCGGTCTCAACCAAGGACAACACCGGTGTCGAGTATTGCAACCACATCGAACCTTTTTATTTTATTTCCTCATCCTTCGAGGCTACTACCTTCATGAACCGTACCTTCTTTCTTCTTTCGAACGAAGGGCAAGGTAATTGCTTGGATCATCGTCGCGTTATTACCCATTAAGGGCACGGGACACGCGAGAGCTGTTTAAATTAAAATAACATCGACAAAAAAAAATAAAAAAAAGAAATTGATCAAACTTATTAAGAATATAAATTTTATCTTCGTGTGCTCCTGCATATTAACGTTAATCGTCCTTCGTCGAGATTTAATGTATCATGCATCAAATATTGTAACACACAAGCCGAATAACTTTCAAACAAAACGATTGATTGATGATTTTGATACAACGCCGTTCCTTCGAATAATATTTCAATGGACGGAACGATAAATGGTCTTGACTTTTAACCTTGTAAAGTATCAATTGCAATGAGAATTATTTAAAAATTTGAAACAGCTTATATATATATATAATACTTTTAATATCAAACAAATTTCTTGTTAAAATTTCATTTTTTTCAATAATAATACAGGAATGAAAAACTGTTCTACAGCTTGCATTTTATTTTCAGTAAAATGTTTTTGGATAACAGCAAAACGTGTATAGAATAAATTATAATACATAATAGGTACTCTGTTATTTCTTAGGATTGCATAATCAATTGAAAACGAAATAATTTATTATATAAAGTGAATAAGATCGACCTTGAAGTAACTGACAAATTCGCTTACATAAGATTGCGAAATTGGAACGAACTAGTCGAAAACTAATCCAAGTTCTTCTCCTTTACGTATCTTAATATCTTCAAAATAAAAGATCGTGTTCACTGTTCTGTTTACTTAGCCTTGATATTTCTTAAAGTATAAAGGATTACTCGTTCAAACCTTACTGACAAACGTGAATTTTTCTTCTAAAAAATGAAAAAACCTTGGATTCCCAAAGGTCAAAGATCAAATGTCAATTTTCGCGTGTGTGACCCAATAAGAACACGTCAACCATCTACGAAACTACGAAAGCTTATAGAAACTTTCGAAATAGAATGATAGGACATGCCAAAGGATATCTTAAACGATGCCATGTATGCACAAACTACATCATAAACTTGTTATCGAAAATAAACTTAGAGAAAACGAGAATAATATTTTATAATATATAGGAAAAAAAATATTATGTTAGATTTCAACGTGGGATTACTTATATAAATTTCTCTTTCGAATTTATTTATTAAAATTACAAAATAATGTGAACGAAGTATCGAGGTGTGTCGAATGTTCGCTAATTAATAATGTCATAACTATGAGAGTGAAAGAATAGATATTACGTTACCATATTCTAGATTTATTATTTTAATGATATTCTTTTCCTTGCTCTAATATTTTTGTTTATTCGATTAATAGTAATGATAGAAAAAAAAAAAATACGTGTTTTAAACGATCGAGAAATCGATAGACTACTATTTGTAACTTGTCCGATAGCTAATGAGTTTCGTTTCGAAACACTTTATTCTTGTCTTCAGATAACAGAGAATAATAAATTGTATCGCAGAGATCTATATTACCGGCCGTGAAACGCTTTTTTTAAACGACGACAAAATGATTTCGTTTCGTTACGTAGGACAAAAACAAATCTTGTCAAAGACTTTGCATTCTTTTTTTTTTTTTTCCAAGAAAAAAAGACTAAGGAAATAAATTGAGATCAGAAAAATTCACAGACGATTCTAAGATAATGTAGAATTTTTAGGAAATAAGAGTTATTACGTTAGGAAAAAAAATATCATTAAAAAGATATCGCAAAGACCTCGACGGTTTAATAAACTTTTTTTGTTTTTTCATTAAAACGTTATACACGCTTGTGCATATTATATGTATAAAAAAAAAATTGTTAGCCACTCAAGCAACGATTTTAATTACAGACAAACATGTACACTAACCGGACGAGTTCAATTATGTACATATATATATATACGCCATTTCGATTTTGTAAAATAAATAAAAGATAAAAGAATATTCTCGCGCTATTAAAATCAAAATAACTTTTTTACGTCTTACCTCAACTCTCAACTCAAGCTCGGAATTTTCTTTTTTTTTTTTTATATATATATAAAAATATGCAAATATTATAGTGTACCTCATAAATTATCTCATATAAAAATAAAGAAAAAATTACAAATGCAAGACAGTGAGAAATACTTTTACGTTGCAGTCAATTATTAATACTTTATTGCAACAACATTGAAATATCTTTTCTCGGTAATCCATAAAACAAACTTTGTCCTCCTTCTACTTGTGGTTTTATTTGAAAAAGAAAAGAAAAAAAAAAGGGACAAAATAATTCGCTTCTTAAGTATCGTCGCGTAAAATAGTTTATTTTCTCTTCTTTCGTACATAATCAATTCACAAGTAATACGAAGCATGAATTCTAAAACACGTGATACACCCGGCATCCACAATTCTCTTCCACTTTATCCTCTGATTAGAAACAACACAAACAAGCAAGTAGTTCCATTGCTGCTGTCTCTCTTTTACTTACTATACACGCGTGGGTGTAGAAATTGCTTTATTGTAAGGGCGTCGCGACGTCTGGCGTCATTCAGACGACTGTTTGAAGCTTAGAAATGGTCTTTAAAAAAAAAAAAAAAAAAAAGAAAAAAAAAGACAAGACCGACTGCCGACGTCTTCTTGAACTGTGTTTTAATGCTCGATAATATTTTGTTTACTCTAGTTCAATGTGAATGAAACAATAAAAATTACCTACCTTGTCGAATTATTTCTTTAATATGATTCACGCGACGCGAACAATCAAAAAGATATTTTCGAGGTAATACAAATTCGAAATTAGATATAAATATAAAAAATAAAAATATAAAATATACTTGTTATATATTAAATTAAATTCAGAATAAAATATATTACACGTATAACACGTTCGTGACAATCGTATTTGATCCCAACGAAAAATTAGCTGACCGAATCGTATTAATAAAAATCATCGTGTCCTTTGTATTCGATGACTTTTTAACCCATAAACGAGTTAAAATAATCAATACCGTTCGATACGTTCGATTGTCAATCAAACGATCCTTATCAGAATCTAATAAAAGGATGATGACTATTTAAAAGAAACGTTTAATATACTCCCCAACTGATTAAAATAACAAAACAATGATTTTATCCTGGTTATAAACGAAGATCCCTATAAATTAATCTTAACGAGAGAGATCAGGCGTTCGTAATTATTTATAGAATAACATAACGTTATATTCTATAAAGTAACCTGATTGGAATGGTTATTATTCAAATCATGATAGACATCTATTACCATTCGCGTCAATTCTCATTTGTACAATTTAATTAATCCCAAATTAAGACAGAGAGAGATAGATAGAATCATGCAAAATGAAACACCCGGTATATGGGAGGAGCACGACACGCAGAAGAAAAGCAGCTACTAGCAGCGTTCGGGTAACGTATCCAGTATTTGACCTAATGACACGATCCCGTGACGTCAGGAACGAAAGGTAGGTCGACCGAGTGAGTGTAAAGGAGGTGAGCCGGTCAAAGAAGGCCAAAGACTGACCTATCCTAGTCACGAAAATCGTCTTGCATACATGTCTTTGCCCTACACCATCAAACTAAAAGAAAGAAAGTACTTTTCCTTGCTCTTCTTCTTCTTCTTCTTCTTCTTTTTTCTTTTTTCTTTAAAAACTAGAGAAGAACCTTGACCCGGAACAACTTCTTCTCTTAAAACATGAAAAATTGTTTGTGTCCTTGGTTAGGGTGTATGATAGAAAGAAAAAGAAAAAGAAAAAAAAAAAAGAAAATTGAAAAACGCACCCTTACACACTTGTACGTATTTTTATGGTTGTTATACGTGCATAAATGCATTTTTGTATGTATGCATATTGAATCGAGGAAGAGGCGGGGTGAGAGGTGGAGGGGTGGGGTGGGTGACCGACCAGAAAGAGAAGATCGGTTATAATATTCATAAAAAATGATTCAATCTCGAATGATCATCGCGGGCGACTAACTTCAAGCGGTCGTTCCACAATCCTTTGTCTAAATTCCGAGCCGAGGCCGTTTCGTACGTCATTTGCCCAAACTTTTTTTTCTTTTTTTTTTTTTTCCTCTCCCTTCCCCCTTTCTCTCCTTCCTTTTATTTTTTTATCTTTTTTCCCTTCTTTTTCTCGCACCATTTTTTTTTTTATTTAATTTTTTTCTTTTCTTTCTCGTTCGTTCGGTTTTATTATCCGCAAAATAAATATATTATTTTCTTTCATATCGGGAAAAGTTTTGCGTCGTAAATTGGTTTGCTTCGGGAGTAGGTGTCTCCGTTAACAAGAGTGGCCAGTGGTGGCGGCACTGAAATGATACCAATCTAACCAAATAAAGTTTGGTTAGAATAAGATTATATATATAGATTGTCTTTCAACATTTTTAAAATTCTTTTACTCTCCGAAATTAAACGGCATCCCAAAATTAAAACGAGAAGAAAATAGAAAAGTGAGGAAACTTTTTAAAAAGCCATCGCCCAAAATAAGTTTGGAAGTTGTTTGACGCAAAAGGACATTAACAATCCTCATCATCATCATCACCTTCGTCATCATCAATTCCATCCGTTTTTGGATGGAAAAGCAGAAAAATTCTTACGCTTGTCGAGCCTAACGAAAAACCGAATCCTTCTAGAATCTTTTCTTATATCTCACTGATGCCAGTAAGTTATATATATATATATATATATATATATATATATATATGTATTTATATGTATATATGTATATACCCGTTCGAACAACTCGACGACGAGTTTGCCTTTACGATCGATAATACCCTTWCCGATGACTCAAAGAAAATTCGAGCTTTACGAAGGGCAGGGGTAAAAAAAAAAAAAAAAAAAAAGAAAAGGAAGAGAAGAAGAGAACTTTGATAATTTATCCCCGTCCTTCTCGAATTCCCCATTTTCCCTTTACTTTTTAAACTCGTCCTTATAGATACGAGTTTTGCCTTGGCATCGTACCACCCCTTTCCTCCCCCTCTTTCTCGTGCTTTCGTGCTATATAAAACGTATCTGCTCCGTTAGCACACTTGACCTCAGTGTTCCTTCCGCTTTACCTCCCAGATACGTTCTTCTTCAATCCTTACACTTTTCGTCCTCTTTTGTATATATTTTTTTTTGCTCCTTATAATAATATATATATATTTTTTATATGTAAAAAAAAAAACCCAATCTCTTTTATCCTTCCCTTTGAATTATTTTCTTTCTCTCTCGTACACGTAAAACGCATTGCAATTTGATGACTGTTGTATTACTCACGTTTAGTAGGATCCAACCCCTCCCTTTAATCTTTAAACTTTTCATTGGTTTCAAGTTCAAGCAAAATGAGTGTATATCTTTCTCTTTCTCTCTCTCTCTCTCTTTTTTTTTCTTCCCCATCAATCGTAGGGTTCCACCACCAACGAAGGCCTCAGCTCATCATCATTCACGGCCATTCTATGTTTCGGTTAGTCGATCGACCCCTCAGTTTCAGGCAACGCGCCAACGAGTGGATATATAAGGTCAGTTTTCATAATAATAATAATAATAATAATAAAATGACAAAGAAAAAGACAAAGAAAAAGAAAAAGAAATAGAAAAAAAAAAGTTCGGTTAAAATGCGCAAAATAATTGTCTATATCGTAATGGTCTTTGCCAAATGGGTCACAATTAAACAGAGAGAGAGAGAGAGAGAGAGAGAGATACTATTCGAAGAATGATGAAAAATAATATGGGAACGAAATCTCGAGCTAAAGTTACGTCCCCGTTGTATTTTAGCTGTCGTTTCACGCCCACGACGGAGCCATAAAAGTCTAAAACGCAATGCCGTTAAGAGGCATCTTTAAACGAATTACCAAAAGGATTTTCTCGTTCGGCAACCTTGAATAAAAGAACAACAACAAAAAAAAAGAAAGAAAGAAATACAACGCCTAGATCGAAATCGATTCTCTTCCACGTTGATTCGTTGCAACAGCAGCGAACCATGATGGACAGTGTTATATGTAGATCGATGAAGCCAATCACTGCTCTAACCAAATCCAATCGTTAATGACCAAAACCAATTACTACTGTGTCTCGTACTCGCTTGCAACTAGTCTAACTAATTACGAACAAATTAAACTTCGTTTTAATGCAACTTTGCTGCAACGTTGGCTCGAGATTTCGGGATATATTCAATGGTAGAGATGGGGTTATTAATAATTATAACA
Source organism: Polistes canadensis (assembly GCF_001313835.1). Classification (NCBI taxonomy): domain Eukaryota; kingdom Metazoa; phylum Arthropoda; class Insecta; order Hymenoptera; family Vespidae; genus Polistes; species Polistes canadensis. The sequence goes on from NW_014569736.1 coordinate 124,248, forward strand.
ACCATTGCAAATTCAATATTTTCTATTTCTATTATAAATAGAATACCACTGATTTTGTGTGTGTGTAGTTTAGATTTGACACAGGTTATACAAATATCTACAATGCGTTGTAATAATTATTGCAAATTTTGTTTTATCCTTGTTTGAAATATTTCACGCTTTTTTTTATAGTATTGATCTTAAAAGAAAAAACGAAATAAATCAATACGCGTTTTTAAATATAAACTTGATCGATCTTAAAGAAAGAACCATTTGGCAATCATGGGTTAATATCATAAATAAATCTACGATCCATCTTTGTTAGAAGTCCCGTGGGAAGTGCACATTAATGTACTCTTCAGATGTTATTCCTCTGGTCGAAGGAACCTGCGGCGGATCCTAGGGCCAGTCCGTGGTTTGCCTGGTTTGCTACCGCAGTTATACTATGGCGTTGCAGAAGACGAATTACCAAAGCTATTTTGGCGGTATCGCCTTTTAGGCTATTAAAAAGACGAATGGTCGTTGCATTATTGAAGGAAAGATCATCATCAGTGATAATGAAACCGAAAGCAACAACAACGACAACGACGATGACAGCAGCAACGATGACTATGACAACGAGAGTTAAACAACAACAACAACAACAACAATATGGTCTTTTACGTAATCACCATTTTCATCGGCAAGTGCAACAACAACAACAACAACAGCAACAGAAAGAAGACAAGTGCAAGGGTACTGCAACCGGAATAAAAACCCGTGTTAAACGTTTATGCACCGGTGACGGTCCCCACATTTTCTCGTCGTCGTCGTCATCGGTCCAAACGAATAATCATCATCAGATCAATTACAGGGTTACTAGAAGTGGCAGAATTTATGGGAAATATCATAACAGAATTTTACCGACTGAAACAATTTGTTGAATATAAATACCAATAATTGACATAAACAATGTGTACATATAAAACGTATCGTTAGTTCCTTTTTAAAATTTGTATTATATCTTTTTCTTATATTGAATTAATTAGAATCCTTTTTAAAACACATTGTGTGGCTAGGAATATGACCATTAATCTTTTGACGATTCATTCCTTGTGTCCTCGACACGTTTTCAAATGTTACGATCGTTTGGCAGAGACCTTCAACGAGGTTGTCGTCATGGTACTTCGTAGTAGTTCGTGGTCGTGTAGCCAGTTTTCAGATCAAATGGCAACGACGTTTCTTGGCGACCAACGTTTTCGGACGACTTGGCTGCCGTTCTCCTAAACTACCCCTTTTTTCAACTGACTGCAGATCGATAAACTTTCTGATGCGTTTATGAGGTCTAGGGCATGAACGATCTTGTCGTACGATAATATTTACCGAATTATTACAATTCTTCAACATTTCGATTAATAGACACCCGCGTTAGTATTGTTAGGATTAATCAAAATTCGCTTGCATTTGATTTTATTGAAATTTTTCTTTGGTAACTGCATAATGGATTGTTTTTTTTTTTTTTGGGTGTACAATTTACTTTAGAAATCAAATAAAAATAGGGACAAAATTTGGGCAAATATGTAAAGGGTATGAAAAAGGTATAGAAAATTTGTATCTTTTCTAAACGTTTCTTCTTTTCTCTCTCTCTCTCTTCGTTTTTCTCGAGTCCTCTCATCGCGTGAAGAACGCCTAGGCTCGCACAACGAAGACAACAATGAAAACCTCCGCAAGTTTCATATCAGAGATGTGCCAATTTGAAAAGCACAATGCTCGCGGTTTCAGAATGAGCCAACGTATCGAACGAGTACACAGTCATGCAGAATGAAACGTATCTGTGTCAAATTTAGTGACTCTATACAACTATACTATCCGTTGCGTCATAACGATGACGAACGCATTTACTGAATCCGCCTATAATATATATATTGTCTTTTTTGCCCACGCATTTAGGAAATATAACAGAAACAAAATTGGGCCAAGTTAGGCTGAAATCTACGTACCCAATTTATGCACAAATGAATACAAAATTTCTTAAACACCTTTACGTATTTGATTATTTTACAAATTACATCATAAAACAAACGGATAGTCTACAATTATTAGAAATATTAAATTGTCCCTGGTATACCAGGCCGTAAATTTCAATTTTAATTTATAATCAATTTTTGTGCACCCTACTTACTATTAGCCTATTAAGATAAAAAACATCGTATTCGTAATACAGCAGGAAGAAATAAAATATATCCGATGTAAAAAAAAACTTAATATATAATTAAGGGTTGTGAAAATAATTTGGGCCAATTGTATAAAATTTATAAATAAATATTCAATCGATCCTATTCTTTCTTTCTTTTTTCTGTTCTTTAAGTATGGAATATATTTTGGGATACAATTAATCGACGCCTATTAAAATTTCTAATACAATGTAAAATAGATATATTATATATTCGAATGGAGTAACAAAAGAGAGGTTTGATGGCGAGGCAAGAATATGAAAGTGAATCCCTTGTCTTCTAATCAAGTGTACACGAAAATAACTCTGGAGAGACTTAATCAACGTGTCTAAGGTGAGCGGATGAAAGGAGGCCCTATCTGATTTGAATAGAATACAACAGGGATGGGGCTTCGGTAAGGTCAGCACGAGGCCTTGCTCGTACCAAATTACAACGATCAACGATTTTATGTCATCGAAATTCCATTGTACTTTTTTTTTATGACCTACCCTTAACACCTTTGCTATTCGTTCACCCCAATCAAAATCATTTTCGTTAAGAATATTTAATTAGATTCTTTTTAAATGATCACTCGTCGAAAATGCATCGGATTAATATAATGTTACTTTTTGTTTTATCGAATTGTTCAAAAGAAAATTTAATCATGAAGACAAATCTGTGCTACAGAAATATTTTCAACCAAAAATTTATTTTATGTTAAAATAAACTTTTTGTATTTAGAAGAATGTTCTGTTATTTCGTCGAAAAATAATTGTCATTAATATAAATTACTTATAATATATATTATATAATATACGAATATTGCGTCACATAAAAGTCTTCTGTTATTTCTGAGATTCATTTTTTTATTGTTATTTATATTATATTTCAAATGTATTAATTATGTTAATGAAAAAACAAACATTCGACGATCGTGTGAAATAAATTCAAAGAAATAATAACAGTAACGATTATAATAAAAGTAGTTCGGGTGTTAGAGATAAATCATAAAGTTCAGCGGCAAAGAGTTAAAGTAATTAAATTGAAATCAATCAGAGAGAGAGAAAAAAAAAAAAAAAGAAAAAAGAACAGGAAAACAGAAATAGAGAGAGAGAGAGAGAGAAAAAAGTGGGAAGGTAAAAGTTTGTTCTCGGTTATGAAAATCGGAAAAAGTTTTTAAATCACTTGAACCGAGATATATGGGAGATGAAAAATTAGCTTTCAGTTATTCATCGAACGTATAAATAACACGATGATGATAAGCATTACAAAGAGCATTAACGATAATTGCACTGATCAATAAGGAAAATGAAGGGATTCAAATGGAATTGGAAATAAATATGCTTGTTATTATTCGTGCGTATGCATTATTAATATAAATGACATTATAATGAAATAATTGAATGAACATTTAATAGTACAAACTTTACTTACTATCCCTTTTTTCCTTCCCTTTATTCTTATAGAATTGAGAATGGAATGAAGGGACGAACGAGTTAGAGGTAAGTGTTGAAGATTGGATAAAAGATTTCTATAAACTAGAGTGAGAAGGGGATAAAAAAATAAAATAGATATCCTTTTGAAATTAAAATAAAGTGTTAAAGCATAGAATAAATTCGATTGTACTTAGAAAAA
>NW_014569736.1:128403-136436 GCF_001313835.1 Polistes canadensis
TGAGAAGGGGATAAAAAATAAAACAGATATTTTTTTGAAATTAAAATAAAGTATTAAAGCATAAAATAAATTCAATTGTATTTAGAAAAAAAAGAAAAAGATAAGAACAAAATGTAAAAAGCACGTGCGATCTTGATCACCTAGAGAAGAGGATTGAGAGGGTGGAATGAAGGGACGAGATAGTGGGGTAGGTGTTGAAGATTTGGCGAGAAAGATTCCTTCGGTCCTTGGTATTGCTGTGTCGTGGGGGGAGGGTTTATGCATCGGAGGGGTGAGTTGGCAGGCAGGCAGGCAGGCAGGCAGCACGGTAGCTAACAGAGAGTCGCAGCCAATGCGCTGCGAAAAAGGAGTTGTTGGGTAAGGGGGTAAGGGGGGGTGTACCGAGGGCGGCGCGCAAGCGTTGTCGGGGTATCGACGCCTAAGCACCCGGGCAGACGACGATGGGGTAAGAGAGAAAGAGAAAGAGAGAATGAGAGAAAGAGAGAGAGAGAGTGAGAACGAAGGGGGTGGTTGAGGGGTGAGCTGAAGGAAGGAAGTTACTTGGCCGTTCTCTCTTCTCTCCCTCGATGTTCTGCTGGCAGTAGTAAAGCCCAGGCCGGGTCAGACGAAAGACACTGCTAACATGCACCAACGTTAAGTGTGCATAACGTGCAATACTCGCATCATTCAGATATATCATCGTGGTAAACTCATCGCGAGTTACATTGGAAAATTCTAACGAGAAATATTACGTCAAGGATTTTATTTACTAATCTTAAATTTATTTCACCCTTATATATTGTGTTTTTCTCCTACTTTCTCTAATTCTTCTCTCTCTTTCTTTCTTTCTTTCTTTCTTTTGTGTTTCGGTTTTTAAAGAGAAAGATATGGTGAGAAAGTGTTAGATACAGAGAGAGAGAGAGTAAAATTGACGTGTGTGTTCGGTAAAGAAATATTTATTCGAGGTTCGGCTTGTGTTACTTTACTTTCTTTCTTATCCTTTTTTTTGGGGGGGAGGGTCTTTTTTTAGGGGGGGGGTTTTTTCGTAAAAGAATTTATTAATAAGAAAAAAAAAATAAGGGAGAGCGAGAGGGTTTGGCTAACATCGGAAAGACCCTGACACGAGGGTAGAAAGTGGCGCGCTAGCAGGGAAACTCGGGCGAGTTTAGCGCCGTGGAGCTTCGAACACCACCAACGAGGCTACTAAGCAAAGTCAAAACTATCTGGCAGAGGGATGATAAACGCTAAGGTACGAATAAATAAGAAAGATGGCAGTGGCTGGTGGTAGGTTGTTGTTGTTGTTGTTGTTTCTGTTGCATCCAAGTAACATCCCTAAGAGGGATGATGATGCTGAATTAATATTATTAATTACGTTTATAATTATTATTTGTATTTATCTTTTTTCCACGTTTGTTAAATTTATCTCGTATTATTTTGTTAGAATATATTTTTCTTTTTTGGTTTATTTTTTTTTAAATCAGTGTACGTGTATATATATATATATGCATTGGAAAATGAAACACGCGCGGGAAACGTATATACATTTGCAATATTTTTTGTAATCTCTATTTAAAACAACACACTATTCTTTCTACAAATTCTTCTTCAAGAAGGATTTTTCATAGTGTTGTTGTTGTTGTTGTTGTTGTTGTCGTCATCATCATCATCATCACCACGAATTCGCGTAAGTAATTTTAAATATAATTATTTTCTATTTAGCCTGTGAACGTTTTCTAATGAATTTCTGTTTTTATCTACTTTCTTTTCTTTTCTTTTTGAATGTTAATGAATATTTGATAATAATGGTATCGAATCGATTAATCGATCACTTTGACCACGTTTACCACGTCGCGGGTAATATATTTTTCGACGAAAAAGTTGGTCGTTCTGTGTATACATATATATATATCATATGTGTACTATTACATATCTAAAAGACTCGTATATGTATCCTTGTATATATATATATATGTGTATTGTATTTATATATATACGTATGTATGTACATCGTGTCGTACGCTTAGATCGCTTCCGATTTTGCCTTTGACATTCTTCTTCAACAGCTCAACCCTCGTCACATTTTCTCTCATCTCTTTTTATCTTTCTCTCTCTCACTCTCTTTTTCTCTTTCACCCTCTTTTTCTTTCCTTCGTTTCTAGTTGACGTTCCCTTTGATCTACCTCCCAACGCGAACGTTCGAAAATTGATATTTACAAGATTGGAAAAGCGCAAGTTATATCATATATATATGCACACATAAAGGTGTTCGTGAACCTGAGTATATAAAAACAACGTGGAAACGAAAAAAAAAGAGAAAGACCATTACTAACGTGTTCATCGTTAAACAAATTTAACGTTTAATAAATTCATTTGCAAATGATCTCGTTTACAATTAATAATTTCGCCTTGTAATACAAAATTTTAAATGCTTCGTTATATTTTTCGTATAAGTTAACACAATTTTTCTTTTTTTTTTTTGTTTTTTTTTTGATTCTTTTCGTAGAACGATAAAAAATTAACGAGAAAAAATAATATTTTCTAAAAGAATATTTCCCCCTTGGTTCTTTTTTTTTTCTTTTTTATTATTATTTATTTATATATCAAGTCCAATCTTTTTTTTTTTTATCTTTTTCTTTTTCCATATCATGAAATTTACCGAACGTCGGTGTAAAATATTTATAAATAAGAGGAAGGAACTAACAAGGGTGGGATACTTTTTTTTTCTTTTTTTTTTTTGATTTATGGTGCATCGTTAGCAAGCCGTCATCAATTGCGCATTGGCGCCAAGCTAGTTTTCCCCCTTCTCCCCCTTCTCCTCCTTCTCGACTTAAATCGTCTCACGCATGACACGAAAACAACGTTTATGCTGATAACTTCTTATCGGTCGTATTTTCATCCAAAAAAAAATAAATAAATAAATAAATAAAAAACAAACAAAAACGGAATATCACGTAATATGCAATAAAAGAAAAAAGAAAAAAGAAAAAAAAGAAACAATTTTCTTAACGACGCTTTTCGTTAAAAAGATCGTAGGGGGTGGTGAGAGGGAGGGGGAGGGGGTTCTTTATCGTTGCATCGATTAGAAGAAACCGATGCGCAAGAATTCGCTAGAATAGCGGATGCCGCTTCCATCGACTTGTTGGAATTCCCTTTGTCGCTCTTAGGTATTCCAATGGAATTTTTTATCCCTCTCATAAATAAGACAATACCACCACCTCCTCCTCCTCACCCTTCTCCTTCTCCACCCCCATACTCGAGAATTTTATTATAATTTGCCAATCGTGTTATTAAACGCGCTTTTTTTCTTTTTATAGTAGTAATAAAATATCGCCAAGGAACGTGGAATAATTTCATTTGTTTTAAATTACAATCCCTTTTATCACACAATTTATATATATTATTTATTTATTTATTTATTTATTTATTTATTTATTTATTGATAATTGTGTGTGTTTAACTTTGAAATGCATTTTTTTTTTAAATATATATTATCGATATGTAATAAGATAGAATACACGCACACACATTAATTATTATATTATTAATTATATTATATAAAATATATAATCGAAAGAAAAATAATGTAATTGAAAAATAAATTGAAAAATGGGCAAAATTAATCTTTAAAATAAAATCGAGAGAAAATATATTTATCGGTAAAGTTCGTTGTCCCGTTAACGGAAACGAAATTACAAGACTGATTCGTTTTATTTGTATTTTTTAACATCGAATAAAGAACATTGATAGATAAAGTCAGTCACGTGCAAGCTAAGATTAATTCGGAAAAAAAGAAAATAAATAGTTGTTTCGAGGAGTGTGAGAAAAGAAAAAGAGGATTTAAAGTTACGTTGTAATTTCAAGTTTTTTTTTTTATATATATACGACGAAGGCTTCGTTAAAACAATTTTTTTTTCGCGTAACAGGATTTGATCGAAAGGAAAGTCGCGTGACGAAGGGAACAATGATTTTCTTAACAAGTCGTTATCGAATAATTTTTTATTTCGTTCTTGTCGTGACCACGAAATGGCACTTACTTAGAAAGAAAAGAAAAAGAATAGAAGAAGAAAAAAGTATTCAGGTTACAAAACGACTCTGTTTCCAATTGACAATTCTCACGTGTTTTTTTACTCGAGAAATATATATATATATACATGTAACAGTATTTCGATGCAACGTTATTTCCAAATTTTTTTTTTTCCAATATACTTTTAAAGTTTATTACCATCTTTTATTTTTTTTTTTCTTCTTCTCTTTATCTTTTTATTCTAAATTTTTCCTAACGATCAATGTATTCCATATAATATTGGGAAAAAATTCAAGATCAAATAATATTATCCTTAAATGATTATTTTTTTTGTTAATCAATTTTCAACAGAGAAAAATTAATTATTATTGAATCGAACACACACAATTTGAATATAACTAACTATAAGAGAGATGATGATGATGATGATGATGATAGCGTATGTGTTTTTCGTAAGGGAACAAAAAAATCTAGAAGTTTCACTTAAATTCGGAAAAATACGATGGAAACATGGTTTACGTTATGCTACATAATCTATATCCCCCCATTCAGAATCGACTAGGCTAAATTATGAATGGCGGTCGATAACTGAGGAGGGTAACACGCGTGTAAGTCATACGACGTATTGCGACGTGGAGAATAGGCTACGTGGTTTTTCCTAATAATATAAAAACAATTCCACATCACCTTTTTCGTTACGAACAATTTTTATTTCTTCTTGTTATAGTTTAAAAAATTACACGTTTCATTCGTCGATTGTCATATATAAATAAAACAATGATTTTCATTAGAACGAATGTTACTTTACCGATCCTTCAACACAAGATTATCAAAAAATCTGCTAGAACAATTTAATTATTAAATAATAATTATATTGATTTATATATTATATATCGAACGTTAATATAAATCTATGATTTTCAATACAGGGATGTTACTTTATCGATCAATCAAGAAGATCATCGAAGATGTGAACCTTTTGCTGAGAATTCTGTCGCATGAGGGGTTCCAAGGTTTGAGTCAAGTGGAACGACGAACGTAGAAAATCGAAAAACGTCAAAGAAAGAAATAAAGATAGATAGATAGAAAGGGGATAGAAAAAAAAATAGAGAAAGAGTGAGTGAAAACGAGCTACGGAAGTAGAGAAAAGTAAGAGAAAGAGAAAGAGAGTGAGAGGGTTTCGTGAAGAAAGAAGGCTGTAAAGAAGAGTAACAGGAGTTAGAAGGGCGGGTGAGGGGGATGCAGCTCGAAAGGGTGGCGGCATGGAGGAGCCCTCGCTGGAGGCTCTCATGCAGGCAAGCCTCATCTTCGTGGTCTGTGTCGCCATCATCCTCTCGAATCTCCTCGTCATCGTCACATACCTCAATTTCCGTGGTAAGTATTTTTTCACCTCTTTTACAAAAAATCAATTAGTTTCCTAGATAAATGCAATATGCTTTCTTACGATTCTATTATCATTATTAACTTTAAACTGATTTGACGAGGAAGGAAGAAAGGAAGGAAGGAAATGAAATTTAAAATAAAAGAAACATAACTTCAGTTAAATGAATAATTTCATTATAATAATGGATCGTTTATTTTGAAAGTGGTGTAATTCCATTTTCTATTGTTTTCAGAAAATTAAAGATGTCTTTCATTAACATTTTATATAAAATAGTATATATGGTGCACTTTTTCAAAACCTTATCCATCATATATTTGTATCATATTATTTTTTACTTTTTCTTTTCCTATGAAAATTGAACTTACAACCACTTTCATAATCAATGGTTACGCAATTTCTTTTATCGGCCAATTTTAAATTGTATAAAGCATTGACATTTTTGAAGAAATGAAAAATACTAACTAGTTATAAATAGAAAGTTTACATTTAGTTATATTGCACAAATATATTGTGCAATAGTTCAGAGTAGATGAGAATTTGTCTTAATATATATCGTAACTCCTCCTATAAATATAAATATATATATACATATACGACGAGGACAATATAAAAATAAAAAATATATGTGATAACTCAAGTCCCTCCTCCCCCCTCTTTTCAAAAGTTAGAAAAATATTTTTAAGATGATAATACCACGTGCAGGTCCCTCCGAGGTGATAAATTACTACTTGCTGTCTCTTGCTTCTGCGGACCTTCTTTGTGGTCTGCTGGTGGTTCCGCTTTCCGTATATCCGGCATTGGTGCGAAAATGGGTCTATGGGGACATCGTGTGTCGTCTCGTCGGATATCTCGAAGTTACCTTATGGGCGATATCCGTCTATACTTTTATGTGGATTTCCGTCGATCGTTACCTAGCCGTCAGGTAAATCCAAATTATATACTTTTACAATTAATTAATAATTATCTTTATCGAGATATATTAACGATAATGTTGATATAACAACTTAACGATTCTCTTTCGGACTTAGACAAAAATTACCTAAAAATTATCTAACGTAAATATGTTAAACAATTTTTTTTTTTTTTAAAAAAAGGAGTATAAAAAGCTTTGAGGAAAAATAAACGACAAAATTAAATAGATTATGTTATATATATATATATAAAGTAATAGGCTTTTCACAAAAGGATAATAATAATTTAATTGTTGAGAAATATTGAATAATTGTGTTAAAATATTATTATAAATATTTAATCAGGAAACCATTAAGATACGAGACAGTCCAGACAAAAACGCGATGTCAATGCTGGATGGTTTTCACGTGGATCAGCGTAGCAATGATGTGTTGTCCGCCACTTCTTGGCTTCAACAAGCCGATATTTGATCGCGAGGCATTCATCTGTATGCTAGATTGGGGCAACATGGCAGCATACACCATAACCTTGTCTATCCTCGTGCTCGGACCATCAGTAATCACCATCGTCTATACCTATTTCTATATATTCTCGATGATGAGACGACTGAAATCAGGTGCATTGATGCACGACAAGGAATATGCAACAGCACTTTCCGAAAATTTGAGCAACCCGAGTCACATCATGTCCTTTGTCCTAGTGATGACATTCTGGTTATCCTGGGCACCCTATGCAGGAGTCAGATTATACGCTGTTATTAGCGGACCTCCTCAGGTATTTCTATTTATTCTTCTTATTTCATTCTTTTTTTCTTTTTTCACACTTTGATCGTCACGTTGATCATTGGTTATATCAAAGCTCTTGAACTTTTTTTACAATTGTATAAGTTCAATGAAAATTGATTGTTAATACACTTTTTGAAATAAAAAGTGTGTAACGTTGAAAAAAAATGAAAGATTAATTAATATATGAAATATTGAATAATATAAATATGTGAATTAGGTGTGACAATCAAATTGTTAAAAGGTTCTTCTATCTCAACCCTTTTTACCTTTTCCCTCCCGAAGTTATTTCTTTGTTTCGAGAACGTTATAAAAGCATAGAAGATTTCTCGGCTACTTGTTAAGGATTTTTTCACATTGAAGCTTTGCTATTATAATAACTAACGGTCTCCGCACGTTTAACGAATGAGAGAACGATACAATGGATATATACTTGATAAAAGAAAAGAGTTTTTAACGACCACCGCGAACTAAATTTAGGTCAGACTATTTAAGAAGCGGAGTAGGTTAACAGAGAATTCTTAAAGCCGTAAAATAACGTATATATACCTCGCGTATATACTTAAAGCGTCATTTTTTTTGATTACGACTAAGCTATCCGGTTTTTTTTCTATTTTACATAAATATATATATATATGTATTTCGAAGAACACGCGAAATATACGAACCGTGACAAATAATCAACAATTTCACAAATGGCTTTTAAAAAAAATAGTTCAAATAGTATTTTTCTAAATTGTGCACCGAGATTATTCCTAGCACCTTTAATATTCTAAATTTGCTATTCTTATTCCGTTAAGTGGGTATATAACTACGTAGTATGCACGAGAACGATGTTTACATGATATTTATAGATAAGATAAAATAAAGGTATACATTTTTTATACAAAAAAAAAAAAAGAAAAGAAGAATATAAAAAGCATTATAAAATATTAATTAAATTTTATCGTAC
>NW_014569736.1:136511-138883 GCF_001313835.1 Polistes canadensis
GGGCTGGGGGGGGGAGTATTAGGAATTAATATATTTAAATTATAGATAAAAATAATTGATATTTGTATTATATTATTTTTTTTGATGGTATTATTTGATTGGTTTCCAGGTACCGTTTTTACACTTTGCCGTTGTATGGCTTGGGATAACAAACAGTTTTTGGAAGGCAGTCATCCTCGGAGCACTTAGTCCCCAATTTCGGCTAGCTGCGCGTGTTCTTTGCTTGACGTTGTGCTGTCGACACAGAAGACTTCCACCGGAACTTCTTGGCCTCGACGACGACGATTAATAATTAAAAAGAAAGAAACACACGCCTACGCGAGAACGACCATTGCTTTTTTTTTTCTCCCCCTCTCGTTTTTTCTTTTTATTTTCTTTTTTCCCAAGCGCTACGCATCACCTAAATGATCCAACTTTTTTATTTTCATTTCTCAACAACCCTTTTCTATTTTATATTTTTATTTTATTTTCTTTTCTTTTCTTTTGATTTTTTTCGTTTTATAACTCATGTCAATCGGACACTCCCATTCAACCCCATTTATTATATTTCCCATTAAAAATATTATTTTCCTCCTTAGACATTTTTCCTCATAAAGAGTCTCCCATTTATTATTTCTCTAAATCTTTCGTTCATTTTTTCCCCATTACAAATATTACTTTTATTTTTTTTCGTATTCTCCCCCTAACGTAACCAAACGTAACGCGTGCATTGTTTAAACTAGTCAAGGTCGTTGTCGTACCCGGAACGACGACAACCGTCGGATGCATTTTCTCTTCTTTTACTCCTCGGAGCGTGAAGAAAAAAAAGAAAGAAAACAAAAAAATGAAGCCAAACACACATCAGGCTCAGATTTGTTCAATCACGGTCTACGTTGTGCAGAAAAGCAACGTGGAACTGCATCCTCGCAAGCCGTTAGGACAGAGAAATAACCAGCGAAGCAAGACCGACCTAATGCGCGTGCAAAATATCGAACTACGTCGGCTTCGACAAAAGGAAAAAAAGTGTGAGAGAGAGAGAGAGAGAGAGAGAGAGGGAGAGGGAGAGAGGAAAATAAAGACGAGGGAAAAGGGGTGGTAAGAGAGGAGAGTTAAAAAGAAAAAAGAAAAAAAAAATAATACTCGATCCGTTTTCTCAGTCGCCGTTCGCGCGGTTGAGCGTGAAGCACGCAGATACAACACAGCGAATTACGTACGTTTCGTTGAACGTATAACGTATTATCCGTGAAACCATTTTCAGAACAACCTTTATAAACGATACCGTCAACTCCGATTATTATTATTTTTAACAAAATATATTCAATTATTAAGGAATTTTGAAAAATCAAATCGATCACCGACGAATCTCTCCATTCCCGAACAAAATGATTAAACAATGAATTTGGATATTTTAATAATTACGAATTAATGATATGTACGCGCGAATCAATATACAAATTATATATTTATTTTTATTTGATTATTAAATCATCGCATTGATTTATTTTTACTTTAGATTTTTAATCTATTGTCATATAATTATTATATACGCGATTGATGAACAATTTACTTAATCATTACTTTTTTTTTTTGAATAATCAATTAAATTATCGAAAATTATTCCCAATAATTTTGTTTTATTTTGTTAATTATTATTAATGATACGAATCAATAGATTATATTCATTTATTTCATGACTTTTTATTTTATATTAATCATTACATTTATTTACTTTTAGTTTCGATTTTTGAATAATTATTTAATCATCACTTTGAGTATAGTCTTTGCATTCGACGTTTGCTAATGTTTTTATTAAATTCTTGTTAAACGTACGTTTTAGTTTTCTAATATTTAGAAGAAGAAAAAATAATATATACTCGATAAGAGTTATATAAATAATATATTTGAAAAATATACGAATAATAATTATTTTCCATATATTCTAACTCTATCGAAATAATTAACGAAAGATATTAGATGAAATATGGATAAAAGTTGACGTTAATTAATAAATCAACGATAACAACAAAAAATAAAAAGAAAAAACCTGTTAAAAAGCTATTATCGATGTTAAGAAGAAATAAATGAAAAAGAAAAAAAAACGATTCGTACGTTTGAAAAAAAAACAGAGAATTGTAATCGTATATGTATATTTTTTTAGAACTAATAATATTATTTTACGAGATCGTAGACAATCAAATGGTATTTCCTAGATATTGTTCGGGCGCTTGACTATGAGTAAAAAAAAACAAAAGCCGAAAAAAAAGAAATTAAATTAAAAAAAAAAAAAAAAAAAAAAAAAACGGCCACGATTTTGCAGCTCCACGTTTGCCCCTTTCGATAGAACGGTGTTTTATGTTTAAAAAAAAAAAAGGAAAGGAAAGGAAAGGAAGGAA
>NW_014569736.1:139178-144932 GCF_001313835.1 Polistes canadensis
AATACGATAGCTTGTAAAAAACAATAATTAACAAAAGGTAACAAAAAAAAAAATAAAAAAGTATAATCTATATGCAATAGGATATACAAGAGAAAAACGATTATAATTATTGGGCTTGGTTTTTTTTTTATATCTTTTTTTTTTCTTTCTGTGGATTCAGCTAACAATTTTATGAAAATTTATTGGATTTTATTATTTTTTGTTTTTTTGTTTTTTTTTTTTTTTAAAGGAAAAAACGAGAGAATGGAGACGGACGAGATTGAAGGATAACATTTTTCATTTATATATAGTTTTAAAATTGATATTACATTTTGTTAAATGTTTTTCTTAGATAATACGTTATCTCGATAAACCGTAACTCGCTATTATCAAATATTGTTGGAGAAAATATAGTAGGGAAATGAGAATTGAAAGAAAATAAATTGAACGAATGAGAAAGAATGAGAGGGGGAATCCTGATAGGACCGAAAATGAACTATATTTTTTACGTTTGTTAAACGTAATTTCCGAAGAAACATTTCAAATCGAATAAAACAACAAAAATTTCGCTTTTCTCGTTCGTAAGAAAATTTTTTAGAGCCAAATATAAAAATAGATTTTAATAAACGTTTAAAAATCATTTTTTTCCTAATTGCAAATTAACACACACACACAAACACTTGACGAACGTGTGTCATGATGATCAAACGGATTGAAACGAATGAAGTAATGGAAAATAAAAAAAAAAAAAAGAAAAAAAAAAGAAAAGAAGGACAAGAAAAAATTAATCAATATTATTAACGAGGAAACGTAAGAGATTCGTTTGTTTAAAACGATACATTAATATATATATATTTAAATTAAATGAAAGAAAAATAATATAAAGAAAAAAGAAAAAAAAAAAAAATATCTAATTGAAAAACTAATTGTTGCCTATTCTAAATCGTAAGATCACGCTGAATTAAGTGTTGTGTAGTAATATTTAAATAATGAAACTTAAAAGTTACTATGGCTGTCGCTACGAAGAGAAAAATGAAACGGTGATGGAATATAAAATAACAAAAAAAAATCAAGAGAAGAAGAGAGGGTGAGAGGGAGGGAGGGAGGGAGGGAGGAAGAGAGAGAGAGAGAGAGATAGAAAAGTTAAAGACAAAATTTGTAGAGCAAATATTGCGAAACGATAAAAATCTAGTCAATTAATGGAGATGCCTCTACAAATGCGAGACGTGCAGATTGCGATTTAATTCTCGTTAAAGTGCGCGCCCGTAGAAAGCCACCCCCCTTACAAACAAACAAACAAACAAAAATAAAATAAATAAAAATTATTACATTACCGAGGATAAAAACAAAAAAAAAGATATTATACAAATAAGAATAATGATTTAAAAAAAAAAAAGAAAAAAAAAGAAAAAAAAACGTCGTGGAATCTAAGAAAAATCGGTGATTTAAGATTATACGTAATTTTTCCATTTTTTTGTTTTCGTTGTTGTTTTTTTCTATTTTTGATTCTCTGACATAAAAAAAAAGATATTAATAAACGCGCTTTTCCTCTCTGATTACGAAAAAATAATTGCAAAAATAAATATCTCGATATTCTTTCTCTCTTTTACGTGAATAATGATCGGAATAATTCGACAAACGTATTTAAGAAATCATCGATCGAATGTGTTTAGGTGTTTATAAATATTGCAAATTATATATTATCAATTTAGTATTGAGTATATAATAATCGTCGCGCATAAAATAATAAAAAAATTCGTATATATAAATCATCTGTACTTCTTCTTCTTCTTGCGTGTTTTTAAAGAAAATATTCTTTCGATTTAATGCAATATATAGTTTTTTTTTTGATTCTTTTATTCTTTTTTCTTTCACAAATTTTGTTTGAATGATTTTATTTGTAATTTAAAATTGTGAATTACGATATTAAACAATTTTAGAATACAATTCTACGTGGTAGACAATCGATGCGCGACACGGTTTTATCGAAATAAAAATTTTGACTATGAAAAAAAAAAAAAAAACAACTCGTATTACATTGTTACATCGATGTGTAGAACTTACGTTTTAAGAGATATTTCAAAAAAAAAGTAAAAAAAATAGAAAAAAAAAGATGAAGAAGAAAAAAAGGCCCGCGTATATTCGATCGAATATAGAAAAAACTTTTTCTCCAAAAATCTTCTACGCGAAGAGAATAAACAAAATGAAAATAATATTAAATTAATAATAATAATATGATTAATAATGTTAATTAAAATGTTTAGAGTTTACTTAAAAAAATGTTTAAGATCATTATCCGGGGTAGAGGGGGCTGAATATAAAAATCGGCATTATTGTTTTTCGTAAATGGAATTGTTATTAATTATTATCAAGGATGAAGAAAACCAAAGAAACAAAACAAAAAAACAAAAAAAAAAAACAAAAAAAGGACAAGGACAAAAATTATTAATTTTTTTTCATTGTTGTTTTTTTTTTCTTTCTTTTTTCTATTTATCTCTATAAACGTGTCGCGAATAAATAAATATAATTAATCTTTAAAAATCGCGCGGCCGTTGGCTCAAGTTTTGTTTTTTTCTCGTCCAATCGACTTATTGTTAGATAATCGACACGCAAAACAAATAAAAATCCTGTTGTGCGCTTTTCGAAAATAATATAAAAATAAAATCTTCATCGATCGCTTCGTTATATACATATATACATATATATATATATATATAATAAAAAAAGAAATATCGTGCGAATATACAAAGAGAAACAACAACAATGACATAACAAAAATTAAAACCCATCGGCCCTCGTCGTTAAATTTCCACTTCGTGCATCGTAACCTTCGATTGAAAACGTTTGAACATTTTTTAACGAATCTCGAGAAAATACAATTAAAAATTATCTAATAAAAATATATTAAAATATAATAATTGTAGGGGTGCAACACAAAACGAGGAGGAAAAATAAACGACTTTCTTGCTTATACACACACACACACACACACACACACACACACAAATTAAATAGATCATGCTATATAATATCTAGAAATAGGCTTTCGACGGGAGCACTGAATAACATCGTCGCGTTAAAAAAAAAACCAATCCTAGAAAAGAAAAGAAAAGAAAACACAAAAAAAAACACACACAAAGTATCTTTCATTTTCGACAGATTAATTAAATTCATTCCCAAATTCTTTCGATAATGAAATTATCCGGCACTTGTAGAAGATTTCAAAGATGTTTTTATTACGATGTGCATGGGAAAAAAAAAATTAAAATAATAAAAATGAAGAAAATATATTATAACAAACATTAACCCTTTAAAAAAGAAAGAAAAAGAAAAAAAAAATGACGATAAGTTCGAGACGCCTCGATCTTTTTCTTCTTCTCCGATATTAATTTTCTGTTTTTTTTTCTTTTTTGCACGGATTAAAATTCCTCAAAAAGACGTTTTGTCATTCATCGATAAAACGTGGAAACATGTTATCAAGGATAACTTGTTAGATAATACGCTAAAGAATCCTTAGAGACGAGCAATCAAAAAATGTTTAAAACCCGTTCGGGACATATCATTACAAAATTTTGATATATTTAAAATTAATAATTAAAGGGTTAAGGGATGCCTAGACTGTTTAGATTCTACACAAACGTGTGTCGTAAATAAATACAAAAATATTTTCAATATTTCTTTTTTTCTTTTGTTATATCCATCAAGGATATTACTCGGGAAACGTGCAAATGCACTTATAAGTGCAATAAAAATAATAATAATAAATGATTTTATTTACGACATCGTGTTGTGTATTTATCCAGAGAGATATAAAGTACGATACAATAGAAAAAAATGTACAGGCATAAATTTAAACGAAAAAAATCAAAGGAAAATTCTTTTATTTAATTATAAATCAATAGGCACGAGATGAATGCAATTTGATCGAGGAGTTGTTGGGGGCGGGAGCGGGGGCGGGGGCACGGGAAAAGAAATAAAAAACTATTCAATATTTTGTAGTAAAAACAAAAAAGAGAAAAAAAGAAACACCATCGATAATAACAAATTAGATATGATTAATACGTGAGCTGTAAAGCAAAAGAACGTTCAATCGCAAAATGGCATACTCGCTCTGCTTGTCAAAAACATTTACAATATTTTCCAACGAATGAAATTTAATAGAGAATTGTTAAATTGATTATGCGTTCTCTTTTTCTTTTCTTTTTAATTCATTAATTAGCTTGTAAAAATAATAAAAACAAATAATACTCACGAGTGCATATATCGATTCGAGATAGTCACGTTATTAATCAAACGATGAAACATTTTCATCGAGTATTCTTTTTAAACATAAAATGAAACATAGATTATTTTGTTTTAATCAAAATATTGGATAGCCTATGCTCGAATGTTTAATTAGAAAAATTATGCAATTTAATGCACTTTGACTAGAGTAATAAACGTTAAGTGTGGGGACTCGACGTATAAATAGTGCAAAGGTTTAACAAACAAAATAAAATAAAATCTCTGGATGTGTTCTAGTTCTTACTGATAATCTTAATCGTGATACTCGTACCATTTTGCACTCGTAAAATCGCCAAAGAAAATGTAAATGAGCAGTATTATTATTATTATCATTATTATCATTATTATTATTATTATTATCCATAAGCGAATAAACGAGATTCTTCAAATGGAATAATTAATAAAAGAGAACAAAATAATAATACGAGATAGGAAATATGATATAAAAGCGAGAACAGCAAGAAAATCGTGCATGGCTGCGCAAGAGAATGAAAAACTTTGAAAAAAAGAATAGAGAGGGTGGTGGTGGTGGTGGTGGAATGGTGGTTGTGGTGGTGGTAGTAGGGGGGAGGAGTAAAAGAAGAGTTTTGCAGGAGAACGGAAAGGAGGGCCGTAAGGGTTGCAACCATTTCCCGGGGGTACGACGCAAATGATTAACTAGATGGATAAAAAAAAGGGAAGAGGGGATGAGTAAAGAGAGTGAGAGGAATAAAAGTGGTGGTGGTGGGGGAAGAGGAGGGGGGGAAAAAAAAGAAAGAAAGAAAGAAAAAAAAAAGAAAGGAAGAAGCTGGTCCCTGGCAGTTTCCCGGGCGGCCTCCATTATTAACGATTAATTACATTTTTGTACCTAGCTGCTAGTTTTGTACTAGTTTTCTAACGTACCTCACAATGGACGTGCTGTTATTACATGTTTTAAACGGTTGTTAAAGAGAACAAAAAGAGGTGGGTGGTGGTGGTGATGGTGGTGGAAAAAAAAGAAAGACAGAAAGAGGAAAAAATAAAACAATAGGAAAGAAAAAATACGGTTTTAAGAGACAGAAGTTGATTAAATACGTTGATCGATCGTTCGTAAAATAAGTAAAAAAAAAAGAAAAAAGAAAAAAAAGTACGTAAAAGAAAAAAAAAAACACAAAAAAAAAGGATTAAAAAATAAATAAAAAAGAAAAGAAAAAAAAAAAAGAAGAAGAAATATTCGTAATAACGTATTGTAATATTCTCGACTCGGTGTGAGATTATCGAGAGTAGGTGTGTCGTTTATTATTATTTCGCCTTTGCGACGATGAAAAAAATAAAATGGAAGAAAAGAAAAAAAAAAATAGGGGGCAAAAAAAAAAAAAGAATCGATAGAAATAAAATTATAATCGCGAGAAGAGAAAAATCTCCAGTGCTTTTGCGCGTTGACATAAAAACGAAAAATATGAATTCATTCATTCATTCATTCATTCATTCATTAATTAATTCATTAATGAAAAATATAAAAAAAAAAAAAAA
>NW_014569736.1:146147-232277 GCF_001313835.1 Polistes canadensis
TTTTTTTTTTTTTTTTTTCTTGTTTTCTTTTTCTTTCTTTTTTTTCCAGACTTTATTCAAAGAATGTAGGTCGTGCAACGAAGCAGTTTTCTCGTAGCGCATCCTCCGTATAAATACGCTTCTCTACATCGAGCTTTTACACGGATAGAACATAGAAACATAGACCTACTCTCGAGTGTGTCCGTCCTGACACGGACTGGTACTACTTACTTGCTTGCTTGCTTGCTTGCTTGCTTGTTTGACACGACAGCCAACCCCATTAGTCAATACTTCAACGTTTTAGTCGATACATTTTATAAACTACTGCCAGAACTTTCGATTTACATAATTAAAACAATTGGAAAATGTCTCATTATTAAAAATAACATTTGTTCCACAGATTTTTTATATTGAAAAAAAAAATTATCAACAAATAATATTTTTCGCTTAGTGTGTTCTCCTATTTGTTTTTTTTTTTTTTTTTATTATTTATTTGAACGATATATATTTAAAAAGGATATTACGCGCTCCAAGAGTAAGTATTATATTTGTTACAAATAATATTCTCGTTACAGACATGCGCAACTTTTAAAAAGTACATGTAAACAACATTCAATAGAAAAAACTTTTTTATATGACAACGGGTCAATCTAACAGAAGATTTCGTAGAGAAAGATACATCAAATGGTAAATCCACATATTTTTAGATTACAATATACATTTCCATTAATTAATTAACAATTATTTTAATACTTTAATACACTCTCTTTATATTTCAGTTTGTTTTAACATACATGTACTGGTTGAAATATTACTTACTTATTAACATACTTTAAATAGAAAATAATTTTAAGTATATTTTTATTTTATATGTGTTTAAAGATGACTTATTTAAAGAAAATATTTATCAAGGTGCGTTTTTATTTATTTATATCGAAATCATACATAGCGTGGCGCGGAAAAAATGTATGGGACAATCTAATAAATACATATAAAATGTAGCGTGAGTATATCATTTGATGTCAGTGATAGATTACATTTTAATTCGAGTTATGCTTATCGTGCAGTCGTTTGATTTATTTTAATGTATTCTCTTTCGATTAAAATCTTACGTTATTAAACTTGTACGAAATATAACAAAGTATCATTTAAGGCGTCAATAATTACTAATATTTTAATCATAATTCGTGTAATAATAATTGAAATTATATATTAACGAACTTGAAACGCATATTCGCATAAAATTTGTGCATTTTATTATATATTCAAAGATTAGATTTTTATATTCTATTATTAAAAGATTTGTATTATAATTAAATGATAATAAAAATCTCTGCTTTATCGGCATTGCAGGTGCCCCTATTGGACTACTATTTTGTATAAAAGACGAAACTTTCAAAATTTCCTACCAGGTAGCGCTATTTTTGGAGGCAAAGATAAATTATTTTAATTATATTGTATTTTATTTATTATTAATTATTTTTTTATTATTACCGTAGACCATAGTCGTATAAAAATTTTATGCAATAAGTTACATTACTTACTTGATCTTTTTTTATACTGCATGTAATTATACCGTGTGTGTTTAATTATAATTATAATTTTAAATTAATTGCATACGTGCACTATACGTACACATACACTCTACGTATATATATATAAAATAATATTTCTATTATTATATATTAGAAAAATATATTTGACCAATTTCATAAAGCATTAAATATATATTTAATTATTGATTAATGTCATATATTTCATTAATAAATATAATATTATATAGATGACAATACCTTAGAAATATTTGGAAATATTTCAATAGACTTTTAATTGATCGTTATCGTCAAATCCAGCACTGTGTCCTGCATTGCGTACAATAAAACTAGTTCCATCGTAATGCATGCGCCGTTCTCCTCGGCGTACGAATAAATGAGATGTTTGACCCAATGACGCTGTGCAATGTAAAAACGGAGTTGTCAGGGATGCAGTACCATTGCTGGGTGACGTTCTCAACTGATACTTGTTGCTATTTCGTCCAATTCTTTAAAATAAAAAATTCTTCATATAATAATATATATATATTATAATTAATATTAGAATTAGGAGATAAAGTATATAAATGATAACACACCTGACAAGTCCATCAGGAGTCTGAGAAATCCTAACATTATTGATGATCCAATTTTCAATACCTTCATCGGTAATCCAATATTGAGAAGCTCCAAGAATCGTAGCAGCTTCTTGCAAACACGTTGAACCATGTCGCGAGCCAGAATAAAAAACACTTAGAGAAAAATCCTAAAAATAATATAATCCAAAAATGAACGATTGGTATAACAATAATCGGAAGATATATAAGATCATTAATTTATTGTATACTTGACTCATATCCAAAAACGAATCTGTGGTAGTTCTGGTTCCAGCAGTATCCACTAAATATACAAGAGCACATTGTTCGCACGTAAAACTGACACCCTTGTACCACATCTTCGCGTATCTATTATAACAGGTAGAAATAAGAATAGATAAAAGTTGTCTCTTGATTCTTTTTTCCTTTCATAATTTTGTAAAACAAAAATATCTATCTCTAACTTATTATTCCCGTTAGTATCGTGAGCTAGGATTTCAACACGCGACCCATATTGATATATTCTTCCATTCGGATGCAATAAAGCAGAGGCTGATCCAGAAGAGCTTAACGAAAGCACGATATTATTCTGCATTGATGAAAAATTAAATAAAACAAATTGTATTAATAGTTTCATGCGAATATTTTTTACAAATTAAATCAGAAAGAGTATAATTGTTCATAGATCAAACACCAAAAAAAAAAAATATGATTAGAAGAAATAATATAAATGCACCTTAAAGTTGATCACTCTAACAGCACGATCGACAGTCATATCGACTCGAATTCTATTTCTAAGTCTCAAAGATATTGTACCGTGTGGTGTGGTAAGTGCACCTCTTGCAGTACCACCCACATCAGTTTCATGTTGTTCTCTCCAATTGTCCGGGTAAACGCATGACTCGTCGGTCGGATAAAATTGTGCTGGAATAGTTTTAGGTGTTCTTGATTTTCTCCAAATAGCACCTGAACTCGAATAATTAGTTGCACTCGTTGTAATACCGTTCCATTGTTCGGCTGGTGGTGGTGGTGTTTCAAAATACTTGGACAATTCGTTGTATCGCTGAAAAGTTCGTTCTCGGACGATTACGAAAGAGTAAAGGAGAATAGAATGTGGCTTTCGATATATGTTATATAGTAAAAGAAGGAAAAAAAGAAAAAGAGCAAAAACGGGAGTAGAAGAAAGTGAATACTTGTAGGTAGGAATATACGTACTTGAAAGTTAGTGTCCTCGGTTTGCGCGTGATAACTGAGTGCTGTGTAAAGTGATCGTGGTCGCATTGGCGTTATTGGTATACTTTGATTTTGAATTGTTGTCATAGAACAGCCAGGTAAAATTCCCGACTGTGTTGCCCCAGTTGGTGCAACGCATTTTTGCATATCTTTGCAAGAATTTACCATGACTTTGGTCTATGATATTTCATGGGAAACGAAATTACATTATCATAAGGAAAAACGGGAATTATTATTATTATTACTATTTAGTGTTGTTATATTTTAACGAGTCGTTTTGAAGAAAGGAACAAAAAAAAATCTAGAAATGATATTAAAATGAAGAGATTACGTATATAATAAACCTTTGAATCACCGATCGCTACTCCTTTCGCTGCTTTTTTGTGACGAACATTTCGGGGTTTGGTTACCACCGGTTTTTTCTTCTCGTTAATACGATCCACGGCTGCTTAAGCGGTTTTCCTTGACTCAAAATTTAGCTAGACTATCTCATAGAAACGTGTTATAAATAATTATCTATTTCGTCTTCCTTTACTATCTTATTTTACATTCAAATTAATGTTATAATTATATGTGTAACCTCGTTCAAGTTCCGCTTCTAAACTTTCTTCCCTTTTTTTCTCTCTCTTTCTGTCCGAATAAAATAAGTTTCGTATAAATCTAGAATAAGGAAACCAGTCAAGCAGAAATCAATAGAAACTGATTGATTGTATTCCGAAAGGAGCTAATAACGATTTACATACAAATCCACGATCTTTACCATAAATAACAAATGAATTATAATTTTATTATCCGGTTGCCCTTGACGATCATAAGAAAAAAATACGCGAGATGTACGTAAGTGTGAAATAAATTGATCGAAAATTGTATTTACGAGTGTTAAAACATTATTCGTCTGTTCGTAAACGCTCGTTATTAGAGTTGTGTTGACTTGTTACACAGTCGCGACGATGTAACATCACAATTTATTACTCTCAATCTCGAACAATTTATGTGCAAGGATATTTCATTGAATAATGATATAAACATTAATATTGAACATTAGGTACGATCATATGTGTACGCTTAGGTTTATGTACATGCATGTACATATGTGTTTCAAAAAATGTTATCTGAGATTTGGAAATAATTAATTACAATACAAAGATAGTACTAATGAAATATTTATTACCTTTTATCAAAATACTGATAAATCTCTCTGTTAATAATTAGACAATCACTTAGAGACGCAAAGTATTTAATCTTATTACGATATTGAATTTACATTAGTTAATTTTAAGTTCAATATTATCTGAAATAACATTGAGAGATACGTACAATCATGAACATTTATCTAATATCAAAAAATAATCATTGAGATGAACTTTGTTCTATTATCAGTTTTGTTATTCCTTGTAATTATTTCAATCGATAAAAATAATCTCCATGTGAAATCGTGAACTTCACCTTGCATCGATGGATTTAACTACGAAACACGATAACTTTAACTTCAATACTAGAAAAATCATTTCGTTCTTTTATTCGTGCAATATCTACAAGTGCAAGTGTAGATATATATATATATATATAACAATATATAAATGTGACCTTTTATATCATCGTAAATGAAATATTTTTAATTATAACATATATATGATAAATGGCAAATATTATTTATCACGTATACCACCTATATGATTGCGCATATTCGTTTTTCTTAATATTTAATATTAAAACAATTTAACAGAGAGAACATACGTTAATATTTGTAATAATCTAAAAATAAAAAAAATAAAAAAAAAAAGAAAAAAAGAAAGAAAGATTATATATATATACACAATTATAATTAGAAGATAATCTCGTATCGCAATTTATTTTTTAATACACGAATTTTTGTAGGTAATCTCTGTTTTATTTTATCGACGATATTAAATATAATATTATGTATCTTATATCGTTTTTATTTCTTTTTCTTTTTCTTTTTTTCTTTAAATAATCAAACAATAATTAACATTATGTTCATCAATGTCAATACTATTACAAAACTTTCCTCCTAACGTGTTATAGCCATTCCTTATTCTCTATATGGTGGGGATGCGCGATTTATCTACTTGCGCTTGTTTCAAAGCTTCAATTGGCGCGCACACAGCACGCGTAGCTCCAAAGTTTATATTTTAACGTAGACTCGTTTTAAGTAAAATTCTATCGTAACGCCAAATTATTTAACATCATTTTCATCGTATTATTTAATCATGAATACTTCATCGTCATTGTTCGCATTATTATTGACCGTTATCAAATTACGCTTAACTTTGGGTAATTCTTTTTTTCTACTTTTTTTTCTACACTTATCGTCCGTTTTATTTTTTTTTCTTTCTTTCTATATCGTTTGTAATAAGGAAAGAAGAAGAAAAAAGAAAACAAAAAAAAAAACAAAATTATAATAAGACAACGAGAAACTTATTAGTCGAGTTGAGTTTTAAACGAATGTTATTTTAAAAGATATATTTCAATTGTACGTTTACGCGATTATTCAAATTATATGATATTTTCTTTTTCTTTGTTTCTTTGTTTCTTTTTTTTTTTTTTTTCAAATAATTTTCCTCCTAACGCTGTGCGGTAATTACGTTTATATTAAATGATTAATAATAATAATAATCATCGTCGTCTCTTTTTTGTAAAATTATTTCAGAATCTCCTATTACGAGTGACCATGTGCACAAAACGAACGATGCATTACATAATTACGAATCTAACGAAGATACTTTGCGTCTAGTTTCAGTGGTAAGTTTAACCATGATAATATCATCATTGAATGATTAAGAAATTGGAGATAGGAAAAGCACATTTTCAACTTCATATTTGACTTATCGTTTTATTTAAACGATAAGCGTGATCTAACTAGTTGAAATAGAAAAGAAAAATATGAAATATTACTTTTACAATCAATCACAAAAATATTTTTTCTTCTCTCTCTCTCTTTCTCTCTTTTTTCTCGTGTCTCTTTCTTATTATAATTATTTTTTTTTTTCTCTCAAGTTATTTCACGACTTTATTACTAACTGTATAATCTCATTTTAATCTATTTATCATGGACTGATAAGAATTGGCAGTAAGGTAAAAGGAAACAGGTTTTTTCTTTTTCACGATTACTACATATATACATGTGGCCTCGTTTGCGTAAGAAATGTAATTAAATGAATTTATCATAGAACCATGCTCGATAAGGAAAAAAAGAAAGAAAAGAAAAAAAAAATCAACTTGCTTTTATTTTGTTAAAATATTGAGAAAAAAAAACTAAAAACAAATTATATCTTAATTAATCGTATAATATAATACACATAGATAATTATCGCGTGTTAAATATATTATAATATCAATTTCGTATTTTTGTAGATCATGCGTCATGGAGAACGAGCACCTCAAGATACTTATCCAAATGATCCTTACGTTTCGGATACGATGAAACCTTATGGTTGGGGTCAATTAACTAACGTAAGAATAATAATGATATTTTTTATCTAATAAACACATTTAATAATACTCGTATATATATTGTTTAATTTGTACTTCATTTAGGTAGGTCGAGTCAATCAGTACAATCAAGGAATCTACTTAAGGCAACGTTACAATCAATTTCTCGGTCAAACATATAATCCTGATATATTTTATTTGCAATGTACGTCAGTAGATCGTACGAAAATGTCGGCTATGTTAGAAGCAGCTGGATTGTGGAAACCGACTGAGGAACAATCGTTCAAATCTGATTTTCCTTGGCAACCTGTTACCTTGTTTTATCAACGTCGTTCTGAAGATACGGTATAAAACACATGTGTTTAAATATTAATACTACGGGATATACATTTTGTATCAATAGAAATACGTAAGAATAATTTTTAATCGAATCTTCTTAGCTTATGTTAATTTGGGATACGTGCCCGAAGTACGGTCAAACGCGTAATATGATTTTACGATTACCCGAAGTACAAGAAGTCCAGAATAAAAATGAACAACTTTACGAAGAATTAAGTAATTTAACAGGCATGACTATTGCAACACCCGATGATGTTAGCTCGTTGTACAGCACATTAAAAGCAGAGGTTTCTAAACGACAAAATATTAATAAGCTATCCGTTAACTTTATTTTTATTATTTTCTTTTTCTTCTTCTTTTTCTTTTTCTTTTTCTTTTTCTTTTTATTTTTCTTTTTCTTTTTCTTTTTCTAATGTTAAATGTACAATCGCTTTTTTTTTTTGTTATTCAGGAAACAATGAATCTGACTTTACCTTATTGGACTAAAAAATATTATCCCGATAAATTAATACCATTAACAATGTACGATTTTCAACTTAACACTTACAACGATATGCTTAAAAGACTTAAAGGTGGGCCTATGATTAAAAAAATCATTTACGACATGTTGGCGAAAAAAGAAAGAACTTTACATCCTGAAACGAGAAAAATGTTCATGTACGTTGGACACGACAGTACTGTTGTAACTTTACTCGACGTATTACATATTTGGAATAATCAAATGCCAGAATATAATATTATGATTATGATTGAACTTCACGAGGATACCAATGGTTGGAATGTTCAGGTAATCGTTTAAATACCATTGAATGATGATACTTTATTACTGTTAATGTTATATAATTATAAATGTTTTTATTAAAATAGATATTCTTAAGAAATACGACCAATTACGAACCATATCCGATGACTATACCCGGATGTGCTACGATTTGTCCTATAAACGAATTTATACAAATATTAAAACCTATGATACCTGACAATTGGGAAGAGGAATGTAAAACAGACGGAGATTATACTTTACCGCCAGCACCGGCGCCTTAAATTAATTACTATTAATAGTTCTAAGACTTTATTAAAACAATAGCGTGACTATAGAAAAGAATTCGTTATATATATATATAGAAGAATATTTTAAGTCAAGAAATACTTTAGTATTATTTATAAATATACAAATATATTTTACACGGACATATCAACTAGACAAATGATGAATATCATTTGTTTCTAATATACAGGCTGTGATTACAAATGGATTAAATTTGATGAAGACATTTTTGAATAAGATCTTTTTGACTTAACTTGATATAAGTTATCTAGAATACAATTCAAAGAGATAATGATTTTAAATGATTTTCATTAACTTATAAACCTTTTCTCTCATATCTTCTTTTTCAGTCTTCCTTAGTTTTTAAAAGCCAATTACTAAAGTAAATTAACATACTTACATTGCATGTAGTTTAACATTTTCTGATACGTTCTGGAAACATTTATTTTCATTCCTTTTCAAAATCTTGATACTGAAGCTTGCCTTGAATCATCCCATACAAAAAATTGTACACGTTGTCTTTCTCCAAATGCATTGTTGTAATAAATTGATAGATCTTCTTGCATGTTCCAGTCAAATGTAAATTTTCTAACTGGTCAGTCTTCTAGCTTGATGTTTTATTTGTATTAAACCAAAACAATGTTTTTCAACAGTTACCAATTATTTTTCTTTATCTTTATCCTTCATCTTTTTTTTCTCGTGAACGTTGAACGTGTTTCCTGAATATATTTGTTAAATAAATTATAAAATGTCAGTATTATATAATAGATAATTTAAAATGTATCAAATCCAACTTACCATTTTTTATTATTCTGCATTAGACAATTAGAATAATACAGGAACAAAAACAACATAATGAACAAATAATTTTATTAATATCACTAGAAGATATAAATTAAAAAAGAATACACAATGCACTTTTAAAAAACAGATGGAAAACTATAAGTAATTTAGTCTTATTTTTAATATCACTTTAATAATGAATTAAACCTTATAAAATATAAATACTAAGAGTGCTACACTGTATTCATGAATTGAAACATTGCCAATCAGCGCCAACATACCGATGCGGAAAAAGAAGGAACTAGAATGCATCTTGCACAAATGCACCGGATGATAAAAAGTAGAACGAGAAATAATTAGAAATATTAGGACAAATTAATGTTTTAATAAATATTATTTGTTTTATTTTGTTTAATTTAATTTGGTAATGCACTAGAAAATATTAACATTTATTTTGCAATAAAATAAATCAAACTATTGACAAAGAAAAGTAAAGTCTTAATATAAAAATATCAATAAATTGATGTTATTAATATTTGCGTAAATAAATTCTACGTGATTGAAATTAACACAAGAGAATATTAATAGAAGATAGTAATTTAAAATAATTAAGAAATTATTTAAATTAAATTTAAAGAAATATATTTAAAAGGTCTTTTATTATTCGAAGAATTAGAATTAGAAATATATTGAAGATATTGAAGATATTGAACATATTGAGAAAAGGGCATGCAATTTTTTAAAATAATATTTAAAAAAAGAATAATAAAAAAGCATAAACACTTGACACATTTCATAAAAAGGGAATTATCTAAAATATCGATTTATAACTTATTTCGTATCCAACTAATCTCCGAGACGGAGACGACGAAGTTTCTGTTCCCTCGGGAACAGTGCAACAGATGCACTGAGAAGAATAGATAGACATCTGGTGCAAACTTATCTGTAGATAGCTAAGAGCACTATTGAAGAGCATATACGAACTTTGGGTTCCCATATACTTCATTTATCGTACTACCAATCCAATTATATGTTTTTTTCTCTGTTATTCACCTAACTCAATGAACAATCCACCCCTTCTTGCCACTATTACTTACCCTATTTCCTTTCTAATAACATCTATATTGTGCGTTAACTTTCGAAACTTAAAATTTAAGTTAGCTCGAGAGAGATAAATGAATTGAAATAATTTCTTCTTCACAAATAATATTTTGAGCAATGAAATTTTTATACCATAATCTTTCTTTAAGTATGACTTATCTGATTTACACAAATGCACTGTAAACAAACCCTCGATTGTGTCTGTCCTGATACCGAGTGGTACTACTTGCTCTAAGTTCAGCGCACCACCAGCCAAACATTAGTCAATACTTTAACGTAAGTCGATATACGCTTTCAACCACCACCGAGTCTTTTTTTTTACAGTTACAATAATTTTTCAACATCAAACAAACCAATTTAAATACGATTTTCTGTCATCTGTAATATCATTTGATATCTGATAACATCGACTGATTTTTTTTCACAAATATATGGATTCCTCCTTTACGTAATTATCTTCTTTTCTATTATTTTTTTTTCTTCTTATTTTATCAGACAATCTTTTAAATAATTTAAAATATATAAAAAGCTTGACAAATTTCTCGAACTTGTATCTAAAATTTGAATGTTTAAGAAAATAATTTGGAAAAACAAGAAACGATTTATTAATTAATCTATTTATTGATTTATTAATTATAGTTTTGAACTGAATGAAGGATGAGGATAATTGAGAACTGGTAGAGGAGGAAAGTAAAGACAAACGGGGGTGAAGGAGGTTTGGTGCCAGCAGTAAGACTCAGATTCGCAGTTAATGTCGCATTACGGGTGCAAGTTGCATAAGGACGTGCATCGTTCTGACGAATCTTTCATCGAGAAACAACGAAACAATATAATTCTTGACAATGAACGAAACAACGGAAGAAGCCAGAGTAAGCTTGAATAATTAAAAAAAAAAGAAAAAAGAAACTTAGTTATAAAAAAACATCGAATGAAATTCTAATTAAATATAATTTCTTTTAAATAATTCTTTAAAATATAATTGTTTGAAGTTATTTTACAAATAAATGAATTATTGCATGACGTATACTAATTGAATAACGAAATAGGATACGCATAAGTTTTGTTTTAAATGAACAATTATTGATCGTAAAATGTTTAAACAAAACTTTT
Organism: Polistes canadensis; assembly: GCF_001313835.1. Lineage (NCBI taxonomy): Eukaryota > Metazoa > Arthropoda > Insecta > Hymenoptera > Vespidae > Polistes > Polistes canadensis. The sequence goes on from NW_014569736.1 coordinate 157,322, forward strand.
TCAGTGTTAAACTTTCTTAACGAGATGCCTTTACGAACTTTAACAATGGAAACTCGTAATTTCTTCAAGAACATTTATCCGAATAACAATCCGTTCGTAACAAGAACAGAAAGTGGTAAATTTTAGTGCGATTGCATGCAACGAAGAGCATAATAAAATTGAGATAGGGCAACGATTTGTGTAAAAGGAATATTAGTATTTGCAAGTGTATTTACTTGTTACCAAATACAGACAGACACAAACATACATACATACATACATACATACACATAACACATATACATAGTTATTGAAAATTACACCTGCATACATAGGTAATATCGTTCATATGTTATCCTAAAGAAAATACTGTAGAATATTACGTGCTCCAAGTACATATAACATGTGGCGTGGGTGTATTATTCGATTTTAGAAAGAGATAACTCTTTAATCCGAGTTATTCTTATCGTGTATTACCTCGATTTATATAATGCATTTGCTTTTGATTAAAATCCTGCATTTTAACATTCGTACGGTTTATATACTAAGGCATCGTAAGGACATCAACAGTTAGATTTATTTATTTATCGTGACACACGTAACGTTAATATTATAATAGATTTTATGCATGATCTTTGATAAATAATAAATCATGCATTTTGTTTTTTTTCGTTTGTCTGTGATTACATATTCGAAAGATATGACAGTAAATAAAAAGCAATTGTGGTTAAACGTTTATATTGTATGATTTGAAATTATATTTCAAGAATGAATAATTTATATCTCGTTGTTTTTTATATATTATATAAAATATATTATTTTCTGTTTCAATCACTCGCGAATATATTAATTTACAAGAACATTAGAAAAATACAATTGTTTACTTAATGAGAAAATTAAAACATGAAAGTATTTGAAACTCACCTATTTGTGAATTAGAAAAAAAAATTGAACTGCAATGAAAAGATTCTTTGCTTGCTTGTATCGACTTATGAAAATAGAAATCGTGAGGAAATTCCCACATAGAAAACACGAAGGATATCTTTTAGCTAAGTGGAAGGGTGGTGCCAGACACGAAATAATGGCACTGATACTATCCCACCCGTACCTTCGAACCCAAGCCTATACCCAAAACTTTCCGAGTATAGTCGTCACAATAGCTAAACCATTCTTAGTAGTAATACTCGAGGAGCAGGATCACCTGTCGTTTCTTACCTGTTTAAAAGATGTTCGTTCAAGGACCTGGTTTGATACAAGAAGGATCAGATAATTCTGATGATGATAGTGAAGATGAATCATCCGGTGACGTTCTTCAGGTCGAATTGGTTCACAATTTCAAACGCAAATAATATTAGTTTTTTTTCTTTTTTTTCTTCTCGATTTAAATATTTATTGTACAAAATTTATAAAAGTAATAATAATAATATATGCATTTATTCTCTGATTATATTTATTATTATCATTCTAATATGATTTTTTTTCTTTTTTTTTTTTTTTTTCAGAAACGCAAAGAAGAATGCGAAAGAAAAGCGAGAAGAGGAGAAATGGATCCGCGTTTGGAATTTGCATTTCAACTTTTGATGGATGCAACGCAATTGGCGCGTCACGAAGTAATGGATCACGTTTTCGAAGGCGATATGTTGGACGAAATCAATCAATTATTTTTACCACATATGAAATCGACTCTCGTATGGTTTTATCAAGAAGTCGTCGAAATTGAACCTCCTCGTCCGCTTGATACGGTTCCTTTTTTGTGTTTTAAAAAAAACCGATTAACTAATAATGTTCTTTTTTAATTTAATTTGAAAATTATTTAAAAAAAAATAAATAAATAAATATTGGTTTAACAGGTTCAAACTAAAACTACAGGTGCACGATTAGCACCGAATACGTCGACATCCAAAGTCAAAGAATTGCAAAAAGAAACAAAGGAAGCTACGAAAAAGAAACTTTTTTTGACCGATGGTTGGCAGGTGCCTTGCACAGGAGTTTGCATTTATATGTTTCGGTATTATATTTTTTAACTGTTTCCTTTGTTTTTATATTGAATAATATTATTGATCTCATGTACTTTTTTTTATTAGAATTAATCTTTCAAAGCAATTACCAGAAGAAGGTTTTCAAAAAGATTTATACACGGGTATCATAGATACTATGAAAATTGGTATCATACCATCGATTCAACGTGTCGTAGAAAATGTTTTTATGGAGGCATTGGCACATTCCGTTGGTGAAGGAGAAGATGATTGTCCGATGATTAAAACTCTTTTGTTACCTGGTCTCAGATCATTTTGCAGTGCATTGAAAGGTTACAATATTTTATTTTATTTTGAAACCCATTCACTGTAGTTTTTCTTTACAAGTTTAGATTCATTGCAATTGGTCATGGAATCAATCAGTTTTTTTTTAGATTTTGTGCAATTCCATGTTTTATTTAAAATAAAATCATGACACCCCTAGGGCAAGACGTATCTAAAAAAAAAATTGTATGACAGTTTGTTAATGAATATTAAATAAATCCAACGACATACTATTTTGTTATAGTATGCGAGGATATAGCATCGGAGGGAAACATATTCAACGACGGTGAAAATTTCATGATAAACGTGCATAATTTTGAAGAAGCCAAAGTTTTTATGTCCGATACAAGTAACATTACTAAAGTCGAGGAAAGGGTCAAATTTTGGATTAAAAAATTGAAAGATTTTATGGCAGAAAGTAAACAAGTTAAAAGAGAAAACGATCATTCCGGGCCGCAACAAGAATTGGAATATTGGAAACGAAGAGGTGCACAATTCAGTCAACTTGTTTGTCGATTACAGGTTGTTACACTTTGATATATTTTTTGCGCTCCAATCCTTTCCATTTAATATTTAATATTATGATATATATTAACTTATTTCTCATTTTCACAGAATCACGAAGTACGAATGTCGCTTCTTTGTTTGCAAGTTGTTCGTTCGAATTACATCAAAAGTTGGGTAGACGCAGAAGACGAAGTGACTTATTGTTACAACGAGGCAAAAGATAATGCAAAATTTATTCAGGCTTTAGAAAAATGCTGTCATTGTTTATACTTAGACGATCCTGTAAGATAATAATAATAATCCTTTAAGAAAAATTCTATGGTCAATATAATACATTCTTAAAAAAATAATATAAGGAAACATAAAAATTGATTAGAAATGTTTATAGGTCAAAATGAAAGATTCTTTAATATCTTTACTGCAAACAGTAAGATTGATCTACAGTGTATCGAAATTTTATAACACTTCGGAACGAACTAGTTCACTGATGATTAAAATTACGAATCAAATGATAGTCGCTTGTCGTGATTATGTTACCAAAAGAGGAAGAGAAACTATTTGGGGTCAGGACAGGTTGGCCGTTAGATCGAGATTAAAACATTGTTTAAAATTGAACAAGTAATCGATCAAATATTTATTTATTTCTAAAATATTTTTTTATATATATATAAAATTGTAATTATTTCATTTAGAATATATTATATTCCTGTTAAAAAGGTCGTACAGAGAAACGTACAGATTAGTACGATGTTCACCAGCTGTGACAGAACAAGAATTTTCATTTTCCGAAACCCACGTTTTCGGAAGATTCGATTCGTTTTGTGCGAGAATCAGAAAAATCGTAACAATGTTTGATCTAATCGAAGATTATCAAAATTTGTTCGAGAGACGAATGGAAGGATTATTGTTAGGAGAATGTACGTAAATAAAAAATCAATCAGTAAAAGGATACGATAATATTGAACTTTTCTTTTTTTTTTTAGCTCTAGAGGATGCCATGAAAGTTTTCGAAGAGGCCAAAAAAATAGCCACTAACAAATCTTACGATTATTTAGACCCAAGAAATTTGGAATTCGATACCGATTATGACGTGTTTATGGTGAAAACGGATAACTTAAAGAAGAACATTGGTGACATCATAGAAAATAATTATGCAGATGTATGGGAAACACCGCAAGGTATACGTTTCCTAACACGATTCGAAAAGGTAGTAAAGTTAAATATTATTTTAACCCTTTCGTTACTAACAACCCTCCATATAGGATAATTTAATACATCAAAAGAATCCTATAACATAAAATGATACTCTCGTCAAAGTAAATCGTAACGAAAGGGTTAAATAAACTTGTCAATTTATTTATCATTAACAAAATGACCTTTGTCTTACATAAAAAGGTTAGCGAAAAAATTCCATTGACCAGACTCGAAGAAAAATATAACATAGTGATCAAGTATTGCGACAGAGAAATCGAAAGAATTGTAAAACTTTTTAAAAAACAACGAAACGATCCACCGTTGCCTAGACACATGCCACCTATAGCTGGAAGATTAACTTGGTCGAACTCGTTAATGTGAGCCAATCAACAAAATACTATAGAACAAAGTTTTAAATTGCTAATTACGTTTATCAGATTACAAATCTCTTTCTTTATTTCTCATATACACGTTTTCAGAGTACATTTAAACGAATTAACTGCTTCTGTTACGAGTCATCCAGTTTTAAAAACGTTGCCATTAGCTGGAGATTTAGAAAAACGTTATACCCAAGCACTAATTGTTTTAAGCCAATATCGATCAGACATTTCCGAAGTTTGGACGCATCAAAATTCATGGATTATCGAAGATTGTTTAAAACGGTAATATTGTTTTATTTCTAGGATACGAAAGAAAGATATTATAATAATCGTGATTTATATATTGTTGTTGAATAACAGGCCATTGTTAACGACAGATCAGAAGACAGGAAAAATCAAAGTCAATTTGGAGAGTCGAATCGTTCTTTTATTTCGCGAAGCTGATTGTTTAGCAAAATTAAACTTTGACGTTCCCATTGTAGCACTTACGATATTGGCTAAACGCGATCATTTCACGATCCTAGCGAATTCTCTTCAATTGGTAATCGAGGAATTCGTAACGACAGCCAAACGAGTTAAATTAGAAGTTAGGCCACTTTTGTTGCCACATTTGGTTCACGTTGCATCATTATTCGAACCTGCTTTGACTTATTTAACATGGACCCAACCGAATTGGAACGAGTTTTGTCAAAATACGAGAGAACAAATCAAAATTTTTGATATACTCATAACTAGAATCCACGACGTGTATTCCAACAGGTATAGAATGAAACAAAGTAATTGCATTATTTGTTTTTTTTCTTTTCCTTTTCTTTTTTGGATACTTCATAAGGCCCCCATTTCGTTGGGTAGAATTCTACACGTTTTGGAAAGCATGCAAAAAATTACTTTGCATTCCTTACCAAATTCCAACGATCCGTGGACGATAGAAGAATTTATTGAAAAAACTGAAGAAGTTTGTAGAACTGGAGCAATTGATTTGTATCGCAAAAGTATGATGGTGGAAGAAGCTGTAGAAGAAGTTTTGGGTTTGGTTAAAAATGCAGCTGCTGATTTCAAACAGCTCGCCGATTTTGATCAATTCGATTTCTTAGAAGGTTTAGATATATTTCTTTAATCTTTTAATACATTGTTTCAAACAAATATAACGATAATAATTTTATGTTTAAAGAGAAAATAGAAAAAGATGCTGAACAAGGTGTTCAGCAACACGATTGGTCAATCGTTTGGGCTTATTTCGATAATCCTCATCAATTATTAACGATTGGTGATAGTTTACCGAAAGGAATGCAAGAAATGGTTGGAAATGCGATGTCCGAGATGAGAAGATATTATTCGAGAAAAGTTGTTGACGTTTTGATCAAAGTTACAAAAGCTTCTTTGGATGCAATTAGAAAACGTTTCGTTCGTAACACAGATCCTGGTAAATAATTTTCATAAAATGAATAAAACGTATACAATTTTTTTTTTATAACATAATCATAGAATAGTTTTCTATCGTTTGTTTCTATATAGAGTGTCTACCAAATCCTGTGTTTCTATTACACGCAACTTTGATGATTCCAACGGTGACGGTAAAACCAACTTTGAACGACGTACAAGAAACTTTGTGTTCTGCTGGAAGAATAATTACCAGCGTTACGAAAGGTGTTTCACAATGGAATGTTAAAAGCACTAAGGTTAAAACATATATAAAAAAAAAAAAGGAGTATAATAATTATTTATATTTAATTAAACGTTTAATATCTTATAGAATTCTTGGAAAGATTTGCAATGGGATATTAAAAGGAATTTAGCTGATGTAATAACGCGCGTTCAAGTAGACGTTAAAAAGAAAAAAGAAGAACAATCCGAAGATTTGAAAACTAGAAGACGCAGACTTTATAAAATGATTTCCGAAGAGAAACCGATATTTGTCGTTCAAGAAAGAAATTTTTATACAATGGTTACGGAAAATAAAGACATCGTTAAAATATTGTCGATGTTGAACAATTGTACTCAAGAATTGAAACAAGTAAATCATTTGATCGATTTAGAAAAATTCGGAAGAAAAAAATACGAATTTTGTTGTTTTCTTTCTTTTTTCTCTAGGATTTGTCAAATTTTTTCGAACGATGGGAACCATATAAATTTTTATGGAAAAACGAACGAAGTATGAGAGAACTATTGCAAGTTTCTTTATCAGAATTCGAAAATAGTTTAAGGAAACACGGTGAGTTAGAAGATTTTTTAATAACAGAACCTGACATGGTTTTTATCGGTACATCCATTGCTGTTTCTACGGAAAGATTGAAATATGGACTCTACACCGAAATAAAGAGCAAGTTTTTTTTCGTAATCTTTGTCTATTCTATCGACACAAAATATAATATTTGTAATTGAACAATTTTCCAATACACATAACAGGTTCCACTCACAAAATTGGTCAAGCCATGAAAAAGAAATATAGAAGAGAAATGGAATACGTTTACGCTGTGATCAACGAAATGGAACGTAAATTGGATCGACAAATACGTGATTTGGACGACGTACGTTTAATAATGGATACTTTGAAGAAAATTCGTGAACAGGAAGTAGACATGGAACTTAAAATTGATCCGATAGAAGAAGCTTTTAACATAGTCACGAGATACGAGGTTCCAGTTGATCCCGAATGTTTGGAACAAGTGGACAATCTTCGATACACTTGGCAACAATTATTGGCACGTGCCCAAGAAAGTCATGTTTTATTACTGAATCTTCAACCACAGTTTGAAAATGATTTGAGAAATAATCTCGAAAAGTTCCGTATAGATAATGAAATGTATTGCGAAGAATACAGATCAACTGGACCGATGCAACCTGGTTTAAGTCCTCGCGACGCTTCAGACAGACAAATTCTGTTTCAGAACAGATTTGACGGTATGTGGAGAAAGTTACAAACGTATCAAAGCGGTGAAGAATTGTTCGGATTACCAATTACGGATTATCCTGAACTTACACAAATTCGTAAGGAATTAAATTTGTTGCAAAAATTGTATAAATTGTATAACGACGTGATAGATCGAGTCAGCAGTTATTACGATATTCCTTGGGGCGAGGTAAGAATGAATGATTCATTGATTTTGTATCTTTCATTTGAATCATAAACGTTATCTTTCGTTTACAAAAAAAAAAAAATAGGTAAATATCGAGGATATCAACAACGAATTAATGGAGTTTCAAAATCGGTGTCGTAAATTACCGAAAGGTTTAAAAGAATGGCCAGCATTTTTTGCTTTGAAAAAGACAATAGACGATTTCAACGACATGTGCCCGTTGTTGGAATTAATGGCGAACAAAGCAATGAAACCGCGTCATTGGCAAAGAATCGTCGAAGTTACGAGTTACACTTTCGATCTGGATAACGAAAATTTTTGTTTGAAAAATATTCTCGAGGCACCGTTGTTAAAGTACAAGGAAGATATCGAAGATATTTGTATAAGCGCGATGAAAGAAAAGGATATCGAAGCTAAATTAAGAACGGTCGTTAACGAGTGGTCTTCTCACGAATTAACATTCATGACTTTTAACAATCGAGGAGAATTATTGTTACGTGGGGACACCACCGCGGAAACTATAGGACAATTGGAAGATAGTTTAATGATTTTGGGTTCATTGATGTCGAATAGATACAACGCACCATTCCGCAAACAGATACAACAATGGCTTGCAGATCTTTCGAACACGAATGAAATCCTTGAAAGATGGTTACTCGTTCAAAATATGTGGGTTTATCTCGAGGCTGTATTTGTGGGCGGTGATATTGCTAAACAATTACCCAAAGAGGCTAAAAGGTTTAGCAAAATCGATAAGAGTTGGCAAAAAATTATGCAAAGGGCTCACGAAACTCCTGGCGTTGTACCATGTTGCGTTGGGGATGATTTGTTGAAACAACTTTTACCACATTTGCAAGAACAATTGGAACTTTGTCAAAAATCTCTTAGCGGGTAAATATTACGTTATTATAATTTTGTTTTATTATATTAAAATATATATATATATGTATATGCATCGATCATTTTTATATTTAGATACTTGGAAAAAAAGCGCATGATGTTTCCAAGATTCTTTTTCGTTTCCGATCCAGCACTTTTGGAGATACTTGGTCAAGCATCGGATTCCCATACTATACAAAATCATTTGTTGTCGATTTTTGATAATACCAAATATGTTAAATTTCACGACATTGAATACAATAAAATGACTGCAATTGTTTCCTCCGAAGGTGAAACTATAACTGCAAGTATCTAACACATACATTTTTTAAATAATTTCATTACTTTGACAATATATTGAAGAATTGAACTTTACAGTTAGAAAAAGCTGTTCAAGCCGAAGGTTCTGTAGAAACATGGTTGATGCAACTTTTACAAACGTCTCAACAATCTTTGCATTCCATCATTCGACAAGGGTACTCGATGATGAATGACATAAGTTTTGATTTATTAAATTTTCTTAACAAGATGCCAGCACAAGTAGGAATATTGGGAATTCAAATGATTTGGACGAGAGACGCTGAATTAGCTTTAGCACAAGCACGCGCAGATAAGAGGATCATGAGCGAAACAAATAATAAATTTTTAGATTTATTAAATACCTTGATCGATCAAACAACTCGAGATCTATCCAAGATCGATCGAACCAAATTCGAAACATTGATCACTATACATGTACATCAACGTGATATTTTTGATATATTGGTAAGTATAATCACGTTAACATTAAACGTAATTTATTTTTCTACAATATCATTGCAGTGTCGCATTAATGTACGTTCTGTACACGATTTTGAATGGTTGAAACAATGCAGATTTTATTTTAAAGAAGATATGGATAAAACAATGATATCAATAACGGATGTGCAATTTGTATATCAAAATGAATATTTAGGGTGTACCGAGAGATTGGTAATAACACCATTAACAGACAGGTTCTATTTGTTAAATAAATTCATGTGTATAATTATAAAAATACTTATTGATACAATATAAAATATTGTTGATAATTCTAATATTTTTTAGATGCTACATTACATTAGCACAAGCATTGTCTATGTCAATGGGGGGTTCACCATGTGGACCTGCAGGAACTGGTAAAACCGAAACTGTCAAAGATATGGGAAAAACATTGGCAAAATACGTCGTGGTATTCAATTGTTCCGATCAAATGGATTATAGAGGACTCGGACGAATTTACAAAGGATTGGCTCAAAGTGGATCCTGGGGATGTTTCGATGAATTCAATAGAATCGAATTACCAGTTTTATCTGTAGCTGCTCAACAAGTTGCTGTTGTCTTAGCTGCTAAGAAAGAAAAGAAAAAGCAATTTGTATTCACCGATGGTGATCAAATAGACATGTGTCCTGAACTTGGAATATTTATTACAATGGTATTGCACTTTAACGTGATACAAAATTATTCATGATTTTATTCTAAACATATTGTTCTTTTAGAATCCTGGATATGCTGGTAGAAAAGAACTTCCCGAAAATTTAAAAATACAATTTCGTACTGTAGCAATGATGGTACCAGACAGGCAGATTATTATACGAGTAAAATTGGCCAGCTGTGGATTCTTAGAAAATATTACCCTTGCTCGTAAATTTTATACGCTTTATAAATTGTGCGAAGAACAACTTACCAAACAGGTAAGTGTTTACCGAAATTTTCTTGATAAATCATTGATATATATATACTTAAAGTTAAAATTATACTTTTCCTTTCCCCCCAAAAGGTTCATTACGATTTCGGTTTAAGAAATATCTTGTCGGTGCTTAGAACATTAGGTGCAGCAAAAAGAGTGAATTCTAAAGATTCGGAAAGCACCATTGTCATGCGTGTTCTCAGGGATATGAATCTTTCAAAACTCATAGGTTCATATAATTAATTTTGAATTTTGAATACAACTATTCCTGCAGAAATAATTGCACTATCGGTGATAAATTTATTTTCAGACGAAGACGAGCCACTTTTTATATCATTGGTAGCAGATCTTTTTCCTAATCAAGCATTGGAAAAAACTTCGTATCCGGAATTAGAGACAGCAATTAATCAACAGGTAGAAGAAGCTTCTTTGATTTATCATCCGCCATGGGTATTAAAATTAATTCAACTTTATGAGACTCAAAGAGTACGACATGGGATTATGACTCTTGGACCAACCGGTGCTGGAAAGACAACCTGTATACAAATTCTGATGAAAGCCTTGACCCAATCCGGTGATTACCACAGGTAATTAATACAAATAATATTTAATAAATACATATATAAAGATAGTATAAATAAATTATACAAATAATACGTTTCTCACAGAGAAATGAGAATGAATCCAAAGAGTATTACAGCAGCACAAATGTTTGGTCGTTTGGATGTGGCTACCAATGATTGGACGGATGGAATATTTTCGGCACTTTGGCGCAAAACATTGAAATTGAAAAAAGGCGAACACGTATGGATGGTCCTTGATGGGCCAGTTGATAGTATATGGATTGAAAATTTAAATTCCGTATTAGATGATAACAAAACGTTGACGCTTGCGAATGGTGACCGTTTGCCAATGGCACCTACTTGTAAAATTATTTTCGAACCTCAGGACATTGACAATGCTAGTCCTGCAACCGTTTCTCGTAATGGTATGGTTTATATGAGTTCGTCAGGATTAGATTGGAACCCGGTAGTTACGGCATGGCTCAAACGTCGGTCAACACTCGAACGAGAAACTTTAGAACGATGTTTTACCGATTCTTTTGTTCAGGTATATTTATTTTATAAACGAATTGTTATACAATTTTCTTAGAAAAATATTCTACGAATTTTGATTTTATTCACAGGTATATTCTTGGTCAACTCAAACGCTTCTATTAGCGATCAATGTTTTACAATGTAATATTGTTCAACAAATGCTTTCTATTCTCGAAGGATTAATACCACCAGAAATATCTACGGAAGATGACGAAGACGATGACAACGAGAGAGATAGATCCCAACCAATAACTGCGGAACATTTAAAACGTCTTTACATTTTTGCTTTGATCTGGGGTATGGGTGCACTTTTGGAAACAGCCGATAGAATAAAATACGATGTGTTTCTGAAAGAAAACTTTAAAACTTGGGATCTTCCAAAATCAGAGAATTATCCCGACGCGAAGGTCTTTGATTTTTTCGTTACCGAAAAAGGCAAATGGGATACTTGGACCAGTATGGTAACGAATTATGTATATCCCGAGTATTCAACACCTGATTACAGTAATGTACTCGTACCAATTCCTGATAATGTACGGATTCAGTATCTGATCGATTTGATAGGCCGACAAGATAAGGCTGTTTTATTAATCGGTGAACAAGGATCTGCTAAAACCGTTATGATGAAGTCCTATATGAAAAAAGCGAACCCAGATACAACCTTGAACCGATCCTTTAATTTTAGTTCAGCGACTAGTCCGTACCAATTTCAGAAGACCATAGAAAGTTATGTGGAAAAACGTATGGGAAACACATTTGGACCACCGGGTGGTAAAAAGATGTTGATCTTCGTGGACGACATAAATTTACCTCAAATAAACGAATGGGGTGATCAAGTTACCAACGAAATTGTACGACAAACCATGGACATGAAGGGTTTTTATTCTTTAGAAAAACCTGGCGACTTTACAACAATTGTTGACGTCACATTCGTTGCTGCTATGTGTCATCCTGGTGGAGGAAGAAATGACATACCTTCGAGATTGAAACGACAATTTTCAATATTCAATTGTACATTACCCAACAACGAATCGATCGATCGTATTTTCAGTGTACTCGGTGAGGGACACTACAATGCGAAAAGAGGTTTCTCTAGCGAAGTTAGAAATCTGATTAAAAAAATAGTTCCATTGACTCGAATCCTATGGGAAAGAACGAGAACAAAATTGTTACCAACTCCGGCTAAATTTCATTACGTTTTCAGTCTTCGAGATTTGTCACGAATCTGGCAAGGAATGGTCGGTACTTTGTCCACTGTAATAGATAAAGAAAGCGTGTTAATGTCACTTTGGAAACACGAATGCATGCGAGTTTTTAGCGACAGATTTACAATGCAATCGGATAAGAATTGGTTCGAGGAAGAGGTTGTTCAGGTTGTCAAAGATATTTTAGGCGATGATTACGTCGAGATGACTAAACCAAATCCAGCGTTCGTTGATTTTATGAGGTAATATTATAATTGCGAAAGATTATTTGTTTGATTTTTATCGAACATTGATATTTCTATTACAGAGACGCACCTGAACCAACCGGTGAGGAAAACGAGGACGCCGATGTGGAATTACCAAAAGTGTATGAACCTGTTTACGATGAACAAGTATTACGAGACAGGTTGGAAATGTTTCTAGCACAATTTAACGAAATGCAACGAGGTGCTGGGATGGATCTCGTATTTTTTCCCGATGCTATGTTACATCTAGTAAAAATTTCTCGAGTTATAAGACATCCGAAGGGAAATGTCATGTTAGTGGGAGTGGGTGGTTCGGGTAAACAAAGTCTCACTAAATTATCATCTTTCATAGCTGGATACAAAACATTTCAAATAACGTTAACAAGATCCTACAACGTGGCAAACTTTCTGGAGGATTTGAGATTCCTTTATCGATCTTGTGGGGCTCAGGGAAAAGGTACTACCTTTATATTCACCGATCTGGATATAAAGGAGGAAGGATTTTTAGAATATCTGAACAACATTTTGAGTTCCGGTGTAATAAGCAATTTATTTACTCGCGACGAACAAGCAGAGATCATATCAGAATTGACACCAATATTGAAACGTGAAAATCCTAAGAGAACGATCAACAACGAGCTAGTGATGGATTTTTTTTTGCAAAGGACTTGTCAAAATTTACACGTTGTCTTTTGCTTCTCACCGGTAGGAGAAAAATTTCGAAACCGAGCTCAACGATTTCCAGCATTGATATCCGGTTGCACGATCGATTGGTTCCAACCGTGGCCTAAAAATGCATTAGTTTTGGTCGCCAAACATTTTCTTCATGGCTTTGAAATCGCTTGTACGAAAGAAGTTAAAAACGAACTCGTCAATGCTCTTGGTTCTATTCAAGATATCGTAGCTAAAACCTCGATGGATTATTTTCAACGATTTCGGCGAGCAACGCACGTAACACCGAAATCCTATCTCAATTTTATCGGTGGTTATAAGAATATTTATAGAAACAAGCAACACGAATTAGGAGAGGGTGCAAAAAGAATGGATACTGGATTAGCTAAACTCGAGGAAGCTTCTATATCCGTCGAAATTTTAAAGAAGGATTTAGCTTTAATGGAAAGGGAATTGGTTCAGGCGTCGGAAAAAGCTGAAACGGTTTTGCTAGAAGTTACGGAAAGAGCTACGCAAGCGGAAGCTTTTAAAAATCAGGTACAAAAGGTGAAAGAAAAAGCGGAACAATTAGTAGCGTGCATAGCCGAAGAAAAAGCATTGGCAGAGGAAAAACTGGAAGCCGCGAAACCTGCTTTAGAGGAAGCGGAAGCTGCTTTGAATACAATCAAACCTGCTCATATAGCGACCGTTCGAAAACTAGGAAGGCCACCTCATCTTATAATGAGAATAATGGATTGCGTATTGATTCTGTTTCAACGTAAAATAGGTTCAGTTGTACCAGATCCTTCCACGCAATGTCCGAAACCTTCGTGGGCTGAATCCTTGAAGTTAATGGCTAGTACTACGTTTCTCTTGCAATTGCAAAATTATCCGAAAGATATAATCAACAACGAGATGGTCGAATTATTGCAACCTTATTTCAAAATGGAAGATTACAATATGGAAACAGCCAGACGAGTTTGTGGGGATGTAGCAGGTTTGTTATCGTGGACAAAAGCTATGTCGTTCTTCCATTCGGTTAACAAAGAAGTACTACCCCTGAAAGCTAATCTAGCTTTACAAGAAGCAAGATTGAAAGTAGCTATGGAGGATTTAGCAAATGCCGAAAGGGAATTGTCGGAAAGAGAAATGGCATTGCAAGCTGTAAAGGAACAATACGATGCTGCGGTCTCGGAGAAACAAAGATTAACCGATGCTGCAAATGTATGCCTAAGAAAAATGACAGCAGCTACTACTCTTATCAATGGATTAGGAGGTGAAAAGGTTCGATGGACCGAACAGAGCAAAGATTTCAAATTGCAATTAGGACGTTTAGTTGGTGATGTTTTGTTAGCAACAGGTTTCTTATCATACTGTGGTCCTTACAACCAACAATATAGAAGTAACTTAGTAATTGCTTGGATGGATATTTTAACAACAAAAGTAATACCATTTACGAAACATTTGAGTATAACTCACATGTTGGTCGATACAGCAACTATGTCAGAATGGACACTTCAAGGTTTACCAAACGACGAACTATCCGTACAAAACGCATTAATAGTTACAAAATCTTCGTCATATCCTTTATTGGTGGATCCTCAAAATCAAGGTAAAATGTGGATTAAAAACAAAGAATGTTCAAATGAATTGCAAATCACTTCTCTGAATCACAAATATTTTCGTACGCATCTGGAAGATAGTTTATCATTAGGGAGACCTTTATTGATCGAAGACGTAGCTGAAGAACTTGATCCTGTTCTCGACAACGTTCTTGAGAAGAACTTTATCAAATCCGGTTCTATAGAAAAAGTTATTGTCGGTGACAAGGAATGCGACGTGATGCCTGGATTTATGCTTTACATTACAACCAAGTTACCAAATCCTGCTTACAGTCCTGAAATTTCAGCCAAAACGTCGATAATAGATTTTACTGTGACGATGTTGGGTCTGGAAGATCAATTATTGGGTCGTGTTATACTCATGGAAAAAGCTGATTTAGAAGCTGAAAGAGTAGCTCTGTTTGAATCAGTCATGACGAATCAACGTTCCATGAAAGAACTCGAAGGTACTTTACTGCACAGGCTTACATCCTCCGAAGGATCTTTGGTGGACGATGAAGAATTGATAGGAGTACTTCAAGAAACTAAATCGACAGCAGAATCGGTTAACGAAAAATTAAAAGTATCGGCTCTAACAGAAAAGAAAATTACGTTAGCTCGAGAAGAATTTCGAGCGGTTGCATCTAGAGGATCTATTTTATACTTTTTAATCGTAGAAATGAGTAACGTCAACGTGATGTATCAAAATTCTTTAAAACAATTTCTAACTTTATTCGACAATTCTATAACGAGATCAGTCAAGAGTTCTATCACTGTTGAAAGGATAAATACGATATTACAATATCTCACATACGAAGTATGGGCTTTCACTTTGAGAAGTTTGTACGAACGACATAAATCATTATTCACGTTAATGTTAGCAATGAAAATCGATTGCCATCGTGATAAGATTTCTCATATGGAATTCAATGCGTTCATAAAAGGTGGTGCATCTTTGGATCTCAATGCAGTGACACCAAAACCATTCAAGTGGATTCTCGACATAACGTGGCTTAATTTAGTTGAAATTAGTAAATTAAATAGCTTCGAAGATATTTTAACGAGAATAGAATTTAACGAGAAGGAATGGCGTGTTTGGTACGAGAAAGAAAGACCGGAAGAAGAAGAATTGCCCTGCGATTATCAGAAAAATTTAGACGTATTTAGGAAATTGTTACTTATCAGATCCTGGAGTCCGGATAGAACTTTATCCCAAGCAAAAAACTACGTCGTCGAATCTTTAGGCAAAGAATATGGAGAAGCAAAAATCTTGGATTTGGAAGCAACTTGGTTGGAATCGGAAGTTCGAACCCCCTTAATTTGTTTATTGTCTATCGGTTCGGATCCTAGTCCCCAAATTACTGCACTAGCTAAACAAAAATCTATTCGTAAGAATATTTATATTAATCAAATAATATGACTCAAATAATATATCTCTTTTAATTGATTTTTTTTGTTTAGAATTAAAATCAGTTTCTATGGGTCAAGGACAAGAGTTCCATGCACGCCGAATGATTACTGATGCAATGAATACAGGTGGTTGGGTTCTTTTACAAAACATTCATTTGTCCTTACCATTCTGCACAGAAGTAATGGATGCACTCGTTGAAACGGATATCGTTCATGAAGCCTTCAGATTATGGATGACAACAGAAGTGCATCCACAATTTCCAATTGGTTTACTACAGGTTTATAATAAAAACAACAAATATTTCGTTACTCCAACATTAGATTATAAATACAGGATATTATTTAGATGCGATTTCAGATGGCAATTAAATTCACTAACGAACCGCCCCAGGGAATCAGAGCTAGTTTAAAAAGAACTTATCAAAATGTAACACAAGACACGTTAGATTATAGTACGCAATCTCAGTGGCCACCGTTATTATACGCGGTAGCATTTTTGCATACGGTTGTACAGGAACGTAGAAAATTCGGTCCGCTCGGTTGGAATATACCTTACGAATTTAATCAAGCAGATTTCGCAGCCTCTGTACAGTTTATTCAAAATCATCTTGACGATATGGATCCCAAAAAAGGTGTATCCTGGCCCACTGTTTGTTACATGCTCGGAGAGGTATAATAGATTGATAATATCTCATCTACGATATATTATTTAACAGTGTAAAATTTTGAAAAAAACAGGTTCAATACGGCGGTAGAGTTACGGATGATTTTGACAAACGTTTATTAACAACATTCACGCACGTATGGTTCTGCGATGTACTTTTACGACCTGGATTCGAATTTTATCGTGGCTACAAAGTACCACAAACTCGAAATCTTCAAGCATACGTAGATTACATCGACAGTCTTCCAACAACTGACAATCCAGAAGTATTTGGACTCCATCCAAATGCAGATATCACTTATCAAATAAATACAGCTAAGGGAATTTTGGATACTATTCTTAGTGTCCAACCGAAAGAAGGTGGTGCGCAAGGTGGTGAAACTAGAGAGACCATAGTCTACAAATTAGCGAACGATATGTTATCCAAATTACCAAAACAATACAATTCTTTTGAAGTTAAAGAAGCTCTCCACAGAATGGGAGCATTATTACCAATGAATATTTTCTTAAGACAAGAAATAGACAGGTAAATTTTACCTTAGATGTCCCTTCAATAATATGCAAATATACATGATATGCAAATATTATATCTTTTAAGAATTTCGAGAGTCATCAAAGAAGTTTACAGTACATTAACGAATCTAAAGTTAGCTATAGAAGGTACAATCATTATGAGTCAGGGACTGCGTAAATCATTAGATTCTATGTATGATGCCCGTATACCAGAAAAGTGGTTAAAGGTTTCTTGGGAATCTGCTACATTAGGATTTTGGTATACAGAACTTTTAGAAAGAGATCATCAATTTAGACACTGGTGTATTCATGGGAGATCAAAGGTGTTTTGGATGACAGGTTTCTTTAATCCTCAAGGATTTTTAACAGCCATGAGACAAGTATGTATATTTAATAGAAATGTAATTAATCTAGTAATTAGATCCTATATACAAAAATAATTACAACTCTCTTAATTTTCCTAAAAATAATTATATTCAAAAATGAATCATATATATTATAAAATAATTATATAAAAATACAATATTTTTCAATCTAGGAAGTCACCAGAGCGCACAAAGGTTGGGCCCTAGACTCAGTAGTATTACAAAATCTTATAACACGTTTTAATAAAGAAGATATTAAAGAACAACCTCAAGAAGGAGTTTATGTATACGGATTATTTTTGGAGGGTGCATCTCTTGATCGTAGGGCTGGTAAACTCATAGAAAGTAAACCCAAAGTCTTATATGAACAAATGCCTGTTACTTATATATATGCGATTAATACTACAGCAGGAAAGGATCCAAAACTTTATGAATGTCCTATATATAGAAAACCTCAAAGAACAGATCAAAAATATGTTGGTTCTATTGATTTTCAAACAGATCATAATCCTCGTCATTGGACATTGCGCGGAGTAGCTTTGTTATGTGACATCAAATGAATAAAAATTAATAAAGTTATTTGTATAATAAGAATACATAATGAAATTAATTTTATACAAGTCAATAAAAAAAAAAATAGATAATATAATGTATATGTATTAATTTTTTATTAAAAATTACGGCACAGCCATTTATTAAGTTAACCCCTTGACACAGTCAGACTCGTCCACTGTAGACTTTGACGAGTCAAACGCTTTATTAGACGAATTAATAAACTCCAATCAAATTAATAGAAATCCAAATTTCAAAATAAAATATACTCTTTCTCAGTTTTCACGTAACTTAAACGAAAATGAACAAAATAAAATAATATATTTTGTATGTCAAGGGGTAAAAACTTAAAAAAATCAATGTATACGTTAACTATTTACGTTAACTGGTTAAAACACCCTTTGGCTAGTAATAATCAATTTTTCATCTGTGACAAGTCTTTTGGTAATGTATGCAAGGTATGGATAGACTAATTACTATTCTAAAAGTAATATAAGAATATTAATGATCTTAACAGCTGCTTTAAATGTAGCTTCTTCTTCACATTTTCCCATGCCAAATTGTACAATAGATGGAGAAGTATCAAGACCTATGCAAACTATACAAATATCTGACTTGTTAGAAGCTAATGATGATACATTGTGATTTATAGCTACTGACGTTAAAATTGTCTGTAATCTCTTTAAAATATCGTCAGAAAATTCACTCTTACTCATATCAGGTTTGATCGATTTTAATTCTTCTAAGATTTCTTTGTGCATTGACGTAACAAGTTTTTTAAATGCAAGATGATATTCAGAAATCTTAAAGCCTAAATTAACTTTTTTCTGTGAAATTTTACTTGCACTGAAATTGCTGTTTACCACATCGTGGTCGTCATTCAAAAGATCTGGATAATTAATCACAACAAGATCTCTTATACGATTTAACATTTTTCTAGCTGCCTCATGTTTCGCTTGTTTCTTTGTAGTAGCAACTCCTTTTTCTTTAAACATCGAAAGTATACATTGGTAAGTAAAGATTTTTGCATGCGGGGGACCTTCATCACTAATAGAAATATATTTTGGTTCTTCCAAACAATTGTCTGCACACACTGACTGTGAAATATAAGAAAATTTATATTGACTATATAATGTAGATTTTGATAATTAATATCTATCAAATTATTAAAAATAAGTAAATACCTGCAAAGCACCTATCGCATTTATGAAATCATATGATGAAATTCTTGGAGAAGCTGGTATGACTGTTGATATAGGTGATCTTACAGGGGATTGTGCTGGAGAGGCTGGTAACTGCGGATAAGCTCTATGAGCTGCTATTTTTTCAAGCATAGCTTTGGCAGCCTCGTGTTTAGCATCTTTTTTATTACGTCCTGTGCCTGTTGCAGTAAGACCTTCGCATGAAACACGATAGGTGAAAGTATTTACATGCGTGCCTCCACCATCGTGTATTAAATCATAATTTGGTATCATTTTTTTTTTTACCATCATTTCTTGGAGAATTGATACTGGTGTCTTATTCATACTGATTCGTTTATTTTATAACTTTCATAACCTTAAAGCCTAAGATACAAACAGGTGTTCTAATATTAAATGAGATAATATCAATCATTTTTATAAATTATTAGCCAATATTTTCAAATTCAATAAAGAAAACAAAATAAATTTGTCACATAGTAAAATTAAGTGCACACACAAGTAAAATATTTAATTTTATCTTACCTGTTAACAAGTATACAGAATTTGGAAAAATTAACGTGGCCCAACTAGGTGTACTTGTATTTTTTTGTTTAGAAAGTTACCTCTAGTATTATAATTATTTATCATATATTATTTTTATTTTTTATATAGATAAAAATATGAAATAATTGAGATATATAGAAAAGAACCCTAAGAAATAGATAATAAGAGAAAATCAATTAATAATAAAATGAAAAAATGTAATTTACAATGTTCCATAATTAACATAAGAAAGAAATGAATATTTATATTGTTACCATTAAAATAATATATACTAATTAAATTGTTTTTCCCTAATTAAAAGTAAAATTTAAAATAATCCTCCTACTATATATATAAATTAGTATTAACCTTCAAACTTTTGTTACCAATAACTGCTCTACTTTCGAAGAATCGGACCTGTACTAAAATAAGAATAACAAAGCAAAAGAATAAAATCAAAGTAATTCAATTATTTTGTTGTATTCCAACTTTATATATTTTACTACATAGATTTTTTGCATGCATTTTAATAGGAATATTTTAAGAATAAAATAAAAATTCGTTTAATTAATAATTTAGTTAAATCTAATTTTATCTGACTGCATTATATCAACACTACGTTTAAAAAAAACCGTTATATTGTCAAACATTGTTGCTGTCATTGTTGCCACATTATTTTAATTTTAAAAAGTCTAGGAATATAACTTTTCAAATGGATAATTTTTCGTTTATTGTCTCATTTTATTATATGAAATTAAATTTTTATGATTACTATGATTTAATTAATTAATATCTTTCAAAATTTATCTGTTAATTTTCTGGTTCACTTAAACACTCGTATATTTTTTTGCGTGCAAATATTTTTGTCAAAACAACAAATATTTTACATTTAAATAAAATAGTTAAACACAGCAAGCATTATTGTAAATTGGAATCGTCTAGTATATATATATATAAACCATTAATCCCGATATTCTCTAATTAATTGAAAACCCTAGTTACTATATTTCTATAGACTTATTAAACTAATTTCTTTTTAAATTATAAAATCGCAATCCTAACTGGAATCCTAAAAAGTCTCAAAAAAGAATAACACGTACAAAATGATTTATTGAAAATCAATTACAAGTTTAAATCGTCTAGGAACTTTTGGAAGTCTAGGAACATTTTGCTTATCCTGCCTTTAACATTAAACGTTTAAAAAATAAAGAATATGCGTTTATTTATATTTCTTTAAAGGTAATTAAATCTTTTAAATATTATGCTATATAAAATAACTCTAGATATATATATTTTAAAAGATTATTTAAAAATCTCATAAAACAAGCAGATGTTATAATTGCGGACGGCCACTGTTAACGTAGTTGTTGAATCTAAATATAAATGTAAATCTAAATTGAATATAAATTTATCGTTAATATAATTATTAAATCAATGAGTAAACGGTGATACATAAATTTATTAATAATCAATATTTTTTACTAAAGACCAAAATTGGTAGACGGATCAAATAAAATGAAATAAAAAAAAATAGTAATATTGCGAATAACGTGTCTCGTATTCAAGCTTGTGCCACCCGCCATAACGAACGCTTCTTTATACGAACGAGTTCGTTTGAATGAGCCATTCCAACGTGTGTCAAGAATTGTGAATTAGTGTTTGTTCTTAGGTGTGAAAATTTAACTTCACACGAGATAATTGCATACGACAAGACTTATGGTGACAATATAAAGTCATGGAAGTTGCGCGAAAGTTGCATTTTGATGCATGTGATATTGAAGACGAGGAACTCAATATAAGCAGCATTGGAAACAATTCAAGTTGCGATATCGAAGATGTTTTGGATTCCTCGACAGAATATTCCCTATCTACGCTACAACCGAAAAAATTGGCTTATAATAGTTCACCCGATAGTGATCTCAATGATAGTTTTACAATACCGCATAATAACAAAATACCGACCATTAGTGTGACAGGTTAGAAATTTAAAAAATATATATATTTAAATTTAATTTAATTATTTGTGTGTATCTATAATGTGTGTGTATATGGAAATGTATGTGAACACAACAAACACACCCTTTACATATTTATAAACAAACATTAGTACATTTGTAATTGGAAAGAGTACTATCAATGGAACGTTGCTATTTAAAATGCATTCTGCTTTGTCTTGCAATGTAAATCTGTTTTTTTTTTCTTTTAATATTTATTAATTAAATAATATAATAAAACTTTTAGTGGAATCATATATGTGTGTGTGTGTGTGTGTGTGTCTGTCTGTCTGTCTCTATCAAAACATTAAGGTGAACTTGTTCTAGATTTAATTAGTTTGATATAAGAAAATAATTAAAATATCAATTATTTAATATTGATATCTAATATTTAATACTTTAAATTGTATATAGGACCTACTGGTATAAAAATTCCATCTCGTGAAACTGGCAGTTCACAAAAAATGTCTTTAGCTTGTAGCCCTCCATACAAGCGCGTCAGAGCGTTGAGATTATTTGATTCACCAGCTACACCTAAAACTTTGATGGAAAAAAGTACAACGCATACTCCGCTTCCTAACAAATGTTCTAGATTTTTCATATTGGAGAAACCTAGACCTGTAGCTAGTAGTTACCAAGGTAAACCAAATAAACCTGCAGCCAATGTTAATCCTTTTACGCCAAGTGGAATGTTAATAACAGCAAGAAAAAGAAGCAGATCAAAACGCAGTCTCAATGGGTACAGATTAAACTATTCACTATTCTTTAAGATTTGTATCCCATTATGTTATTAATTTTGCTTTCTTTTTATTTTTTAGATCCCCAGACATTCCTAATGATAAGTTTGATCTCGCTGACTCTGAGGATTCTGATAATGAAATAGAACAACCAACTAAACGTGTTGCTTTACACGAATCCAACATTCCCAGGTACCATAGAGAGTTCCATGAACTTGGCTTGATTGGTACTGGCGAATTTGGTTCTGTTTATAAATGTATTAATAGATTAGATGGTTGTGTTTATGCTATTAAAAAAAGTATTAAACCTATAGCTGGAAGTATCAATGAAAAAAATGCATTAAACGAAGTATATGCCCACGCTGTTCTTGGCAAGCATCAACACGTTGTACGATATTATTCAGCGTGGGCAGAAGATAATCATATGATTATACAAAATGAATATTGCAATGGTGGTAGTTTGGCGGATGCCATATTAAACTTGCATAATGAAAAGAAACAATTTTCTGAAACAGAAATGCGCCAATTATTATTACACGTTGCTGAAGGTTTAAGATATATACACAGTGTTCAGTTAGTGCATATGGATATCAAACCTGGAAATATATTTATTTCTAAGGAAAAAAGGTTGCTTGCTGTTAATTATGATTCTGCGGATGATGGTTTTGACGAAGAAGAAATAGTTGAAGAGGAAATTACATATAAAATTGGAGATTTAGGCCACGTAACATCTATTAGTAATCCGCAAGTGGAAGAAGGCGATTGTAGATATTTGCCAACCGAAATCTTACACGAAGATTTTAATCATTTAACGAAAGCTGATATCTTTGCCTTGGGTCTTACAGTATATGAAGCTGGAGGTGGTGGACCACTTCCCAAAAATGGTCCCGAATGGCATGATATTCGAAATGGAAATTTGAAAGAATTACCAGCATATAGTAGAGATCTCAATGATTTGCTAAAGGTAAATATTTAATAATTAATTAATATAGCATTAATCAGAGTTTTAATAGCAGAAAAAATAAAAACTTATTAGTACTATTTAAAAAGAAATAATTAATATTCTTTGCAGTTGATGATTCATCCAAATCCTGAAATGAGGCCATCAGCCATATCTCTTATTCAACACAGAGTACTATGTCCATATGGAAATAAAACGAAAGCTCAGCTTCGACGTGAACTAAATGCTGAAAAGTTGAAGAATGAGATTTTATCAAAACAATTACAAGAAGCAGCTAAGTGTATCAAAACGTTTGCTCCTAACGTAGCTGCAATAAATAACACAGTTAATTCTGGAGGATATAGATTAAGATCTGCAACGAATAAAGCATCAAGCATAGAACATAGAACATCGAACAGAGTTATTGGCAAAAAGGTCAATCGTAGCAATAGCAATACTAATTTTTGAATATAATCTATTGCTTTTTACATTTTATTAAAAGTTAAACAAAAGATAAAGATGCTACAGAATGATATTTCTGTTAAACATCTTAATCTTAATATTGTGATATCCTATTAATTGTAGTTTCTTTCGAAAGGTGAGCAGCAGCCAACTCTCAAACTTTCATGTCATTGTAATATTATAGAACATTGATTTCATTCTTATTTATAAAATAGATTTATTATTATTAAATCTTGTTTAGAAATATAAATGGATTTGGGAATCAACAAGAAGAAACAATATTAAGTGTAATTTATAAGTAACAATTGATTCAATGATAATATTTCAATGATATAAAGTGCAGTGTGTAATTGCATGAAACTATAATTAATCTTTTTTTACTGTGATGAAGACTGGTATAAAAAGTGTGTCTTTTATACAAAAACTAAGAATTTTATTAGAAAATTTCCTTAGCTTTTGTTTCGCAGAACATCTTTAAAAAAATCAAAATCACATGTAATATTTCACATTACACAACTGTATTCTTCTTGATTATCATTGTTACGAATATATTCACTTTTTTCTTTTTTACTGGATAATATGGTTAATGAAAATAATTTGGTACGACATTATATGACATATAATATGATTGATTATGATTGTTGTACATTTTTCGAACTTATGTGCAAAATAAATCTGTGCACTTAACGTTTTTAAATCCAGTAAATGAATCCTACTTAAAAAATATTTTTTCCATTTAAATTTCATAATCTCAAATCTTTCATTTTATTAGATATTAAGTAGCATTATTTTACCAAGGGCTTAAGGTATCAGTTTAATTGAAATTAAGCTGTGTTCTATCTAAAACATAGCTTTTTTTTTGTATACAACTAATGAGTAGCTGACTTTGTGTGAATTTGCTTTTTCATTATTGATTTTCTTATTTTTTCTTATTTTTCAAAGATGTGTACATAAATCTTATCTTTCATTATTTTTATTTTTATTTTGTGTGTTATGAATTATTACATTTATTTCAATTTTATAAATTGATAGTTCTTTTGCATGTTCACAATTAATTTAAATGTTTTATCTGAATATTAACTCGTAAAACATTTATTATTCATGATGATTCGTTGACATTAACAACACCGTTGCTCTTTTTAAATAAAGCTTGCCTAATCTTCGACTAGTTAAATCTAAGAATCATAATGATAAAGAACTATTGGGTGTTTTTTTTTTTTTTTTTTTTTTTTTTTTTTTTTTTTCTTTTTTTTTCTTTCTTATGTATTAATATTTATAAAAGGCTNTCTCTCTCTCTCTCTCTCTCTCTCTCTCTCTCTCTCTCTCTCCTTTCTCTTTCTTTCTTATGTATTAATATTTATAAAAGGCTTACATATTAATTTAATATTAATTATTTGTATATGATCGGGACAATTCATAATATCTAACTATCGTCAGAATGGCCTATCCAAAATAATAGACTTTACACGACTAAAATTCATTTAGAATTTTTTTCTGGTTCCGATTGAACTCATTTACAAACAAACAAAATCAAACGATAATATTTAATGTATTTTTAATTTATATCTTTCAGACCTATTATATCAGTTTTTGGATGCATGTAATTAAAATATAATAAAGGACAAAGAAAAGGTTGAAAAATTTTAAGTTGATAAAATAATACTTTTTTACCAAGGTTATTGTTTATACGGCACATTTATCTATATCTAAAATATTTAATCATACTTATATTTGTAGTATCTTTATATGTTCATATAAGATATTTAAGAATAATTACTAACCATGTGTTTTTTGTTAAAAATGAATTAATTTTTCTATGTAAGAAAAAAATATTGTCAAGTTCTTTCCATTAGCATGAGAGATAAATAAATTTAGTATCATCATAGTTACATACGCATCAGTTCCAATATATTATATACATATATTATATTTATATATGTATATTATATTTATATATATATATGTATATATAATATATGTATATAATTCCTGCATTGTGATATAGAGTATTTAGAAAATTATATATACATATACCTTTTGTTTTTTACACATCATTTATTTCGCATCGTTATTCACAAATAAATATTGGAATGCAAGTCTGAAATAGAATGTATAATAGCATGTATATTATTATCGTTGTAATTTCAAAACGACTACCGCATTTGCTACTTAAAAATGACACATAAATGCCAAATTCTTGTAACAAGCCTTTGTAGTATTCAAAAAAATGTCTTATATGATATAAATTTAGTTTGCTTCTGTTTTATTTGTGTTCGTTTAGAAAGCATAAAGGAACATTGTTTGACTATAACATTTCGATTTTAATTTTAAACGTAAATCGAAAATCAATTTTGTAAGATGCTTGTAATACAATAATGATTATATATAATCTCATACGAATTTTGTAATAATTTTAGCATAAGTATAATTAAATTTGTAAATCATTATTTTTATTTTTGTATTTAGACTTAAGTTAATCCATCGTAATACTTACCCATATAAATTAGGTAAGTAAAACACTGGAAACTTATAATAATATGTGCCAATTAGGGTGGATCCTGACTCCTGGCAGAGAACTGATATCTTTTAATCTTTCATAAATATATAATAATATTTTTTTATTACTAATACTAATTACAATAATAAATAGTAGTAGTCGTAGTAATAATAATAATGTTAGAAGTAGATCTCTGAGTGCAAAACATTGATAATTTCCGCGCTTATAGATAGATATCCCTAAAGGATATTTACAATTTAGTATATAAGGAAGCGTTTTGAGCTTCGTAATTCTTTTATTTTTCTTTTTTCTTCTTCTTCTTAACGACGAACATATTTTTTGTATATTTTCATATGAGAATAAGATATGAAAATTCTTGTTCATATAAAAAACATTTACCTGTTTAGTATAATCACTATTTTCATATTTAAGATAACTTCACACTTCTTGAACTACTAATGCATCAAGTTCCTCCTGCCCGGGACATAAAACTGAATCAATGTTATAAAAAGTAGCATGAAGTGTTATTAAAAACCAGGATGCACCTATAATAAATTTACATATATTTTAAATTATTCTGTTTTTTTTTTAGCATCACACTGTAAATATTAAGTAGCAGCAATACAGATAATAATTTATCTTAATCTTACCGAGTACCCAAAAAAGAACTGCTCCAGCTCCAACCAAATAAAATATAGGCAATGAACAAATTCCTATTAACAAATATAATTGAGCTAAAGTCAATTTATGACCGAGAACAGACAATCCTCCTTCATTAGTATGTCGTTTGGATATTTTATAACAAGTTCCAAGAGGTATCATAACAGCAATAAGTAATAAAGGCGATGTAATCCTAAAATAATATTGCAATAATGACGTTTCATATTTCAAATGTTACAATACGATGTAAAAATAACATCATTTTTCTCAATAATTTTAATACATTATAAATATTGTTGGTAAAACTTACAAACAATATATAAATAATCCAATGAATACAAATAGATAGTTGCTCTGAAAGTATTCGATATTTTTAACAATTCGTTTACTTAATCTTGAGACGCTTGGAGGTGAACGGAAATAATTGGTATTTAAAAATAAGCTCCAAGGTTTGATATTAGCTTTCCTATGTTCGATCCATGCTTGAACTTGAGGATATTCTAATTTACTAAGTTGAAATTGTGGTAATTGCAAGAAATTAGATCTAATGATACAAAAGAAATATACAAAATAGGTTATATTCAATTATCTTTCTACTTAAAATATGTTGCATAGTTTCCATACAAATATGGTAATAAATAATAAACACAATATGTATAAAAATTATAATATATTTTTAATATATTTTAAATATTTCTTTACCCGCTTATGTTAGGTTTAAGTGGTGGAGCTTGCATTTCTCCTGAAATTGTAATATTCGTGTCCATTGTTTTATAAAATACGAGCAACACCAGATTTCAAAGTAAATAAAATAATTTCCTAATAAAAATATTTAACATTTTACAAAATTATGTTACAGTTATTTTTCAGTTCGACCATAAGTCGAATTAAAACGAAATAAATTGGGCGTGCATATATATATGCATGTGTAAACATTCTGAAAATACATATTAGTCATATCTCATTTATCATTTAATCAAAAATTATTGCAGTGTTTATAACGAAGTAATGGCAATAAAACTTGTAATGTTAAATTTGTATTTTCATTTTAATTTTTAATTTTCAATTTTCATTTTTTTTTATTGAATTTGTTTCTCCGAAATTTTGTAAGATCAAATGATAAAAATAGACGAGAATATATTTAGAATCTCAATTATTTTCGTTATCAAACTTTCTACCGACACTTCCGGTATTTAAATAATTTTCTAGGGAAATTTGTTGCATTTATGTGATTACCGTAATCATTGTTTTTAATTACAAATCATTGTTTGAAATAGATGAGAAAATAAAAATAGCCCCTTAAAAAAATGATAAAAGTAAAGGAAACATATTAGAGGTGTATGAAACAATTCCATTGTTAATTCTCTTGAGTACTTCCGGTACCAAAAAAAACTAAATGCTCGTTCTAGGGGAATTAGTTTTACTGAGTTAGTCAAACTGTGAATATCAGTCATACTTAGTATTTGTGTTCGTTTCGTGTACTGAGAAGTGAAAATGGCTGAATAAAGAAAGTTATAGTTAAAATGTTTATACCAGAAGCAAATCATTATACAATGGAGACTTTATCAAATGAATTGGAAAATGCACCTGAATTTATACCGTGTAGTGAAGATAATGTCATTTGTTCAAAGTGTAGTATTATTTGTAATAACGAAAATTCACTTACAGTTACTTCAGAACGTGTTCGTCGCAATCGCGGCACTAGAACCTGGCAGACTTGTAAGCATCTATTAAAGCGTATAAGCAAATTTCATGCTTTGCTTATATTAACTGATTAATTTAGAGGATATTATTTTTCTGGATATTATTGTTCTCATATTTTTAAGATTGCAGGTTTCAAAGAAATTGTGCCTTCTAAAATGATTTTAACAAACTCTGAGATATTAAACAGCGGCTGCAGCGTTACACCAAAGAACGAATTTCGTTCTAATGAAGACAACAAAACTGAATCCACTATAGTATCAGATAATTCAATCGATTCTAATAGTTCGTGCGAGATTATATTCAACGATTCAACGGAATCAAACAACGAGGAACGTATCCCAGAGTCCGAAATTTACGATGGTGATGATTACGATGATTATGAAGATTATGATTCTGATGATGATAATGATGAAAATAAAGATGATAGTGAGGAATTTAGTAGTGAAAGTGAGAGTGACGGTGACACAAGTCCAAATGAAGACAATTGTATTAGTAAAACTAAAAAGGTAATTAATTTTAATTTTAATTATAATATATATTAACACGAATCAAATTATCTATGCGTATTCACAAGTTTTCAATTTTGCTTAAACGTATTGAAAATGTAAGATTTCAATCACGATAATCAATTACAAATAATCCAAAATAGCATGCAATTATTCTAAGTTGCATTGTCATTTCTGATGCAATATAGTAGCAGAAAAATACTTAAAAGGAAACGAAACTATTTATAACTCGTGTCTTATTACTGTAATGTATAATGTTTATTTTAGTATATAATACAATTGCAGGTGACATTTAACCTCAAACCTGTTGTTCATACCATGATTAAGTGGGACTACGCATATCGTGCTGCCAGGAAAGGCCCATGGGAACAAATGGCCAGAGATAGATCCAGATTTAATGGACGTATTAGTAGCTATCATCTTATACTTGATCCTATTTTACAAGATGATCATCGGGTTCGTATATGGACAGAACGATTCTCATAGGTCAAGCAATTAATTATTCTTCAATATCTGTACTAGGAAAATTTGTCATCAAGGTTGCTGAGAAAATTATTTAAGAAACGGAATAAATATTTGGAAATCAAAGATAATGTAGTTTTAAAATTTTCCGTAGAAAATAAAACAAAGATGTGAATGTAAATAACAGGGATTCTCAATAGTATCTATATTAAGATAACAAGTATTTAGAAATCTTAATAATAATAATATTAAAGATAATAATATCCAATTTTTACAAACAAATTATACTTTACAATAGTCAATACATTCGTTTAAATAAGAAACTATGGAAATTGTAGTAAAGAAATTATTCGATGCACGCAATGTGCATACGCTTTTGCAAATGCTTTTCGTAAGATACCTCTGTTGCAATTTTTAATTCAAATAAGAATCCCTGTATTTCTTCACAGTTTCGGATTTTTGTTCAAAAAAAGATTGGAGAAACTAACGAATTTAAAAGATTATATAATAATTTCTATTTTAGTTAAAATTTATGCATGGTTTTAATAGTAATTTAATAAACATATAAAAAAGTACAGTATTATTTTATTGAAAAATGTAAAATGAGATACTTTAACAAAGCGTTCTTAGAACACGTTCCTCTATTAACCTTACTATTTATTGTGATTATTATTTTAATATTTTTTTTTTAATTTTTTCGCTTATTGAATGTTATTTCAGTTAATGTTTAAATATAATGATTTTTCAAAAAATAATGACCAACATGAATATGAAACATAACAATGACTTTGTTAAAGATTCAACAAACGCATTTCTGAAAATTCAGCAACCTTGCAAAAAAGATATTGAAGATTTGTAAAATTGTTTTAAATAAATTCAAAATGAAAACTCACAAATAAAAAATACTACATACATAGTGGTATATTTCAATGGGAACAACACTAATATTCTGAATTGTTAATAGGTAAAAAAAAAAAAAGAAAGATCTTTAAAAATGATATATTTATGTTCTTATTGAAATATTCCATACTGTTATATTCCATCTGTAATCACATCCATATTGTAATATTTATCAAAATGAAATGTAAAATCCTATATATTCAGTAAAATTATTATCTGCAGTGTAGTTTTGTTTAAGAAATTTTATGTACTGTATATAACATTAAATTATTAGACAACAATTATTTTTTAAGTTCTATCATACTCATCAGATGTATATAATATATAACAAATTTTTCTAATGTGACAGAGTACGAACATTATGATTCTTAAGCTCATAGTATAAATGTATATGTGTATATGAGAAATGCGTGAGTTCAATGAATTATTTAATGAGAGCAGTTAATAACATACGCGTGACCTGAAAATAAAAAAAAATAGGAATCCAAAAATCGAAAATAAGTAAATAATCTATGCGAAATACGTAGCAAGAAACTTTTCACTGTTCATTTTATAATCTGTCAATAATTGACGAATCGAAAACCACCATTTGTATATGCTCTTCACATTCCCAAAGAATACTTCTTCACTAGACAAATTAATTATCGTATTTAAGTGCATAGATTAAAGTGTTGTCTTTGTTAATAATGAGATTATGTCGTTGTTAATAATGTGATATTTAAAATGTTGAAGATAAACAAAAGAAAAAAAAAAAATTTGCAGAATTCGGAATAACTTGAACAAAAATTTTCTATACAATTCGAAGAAGTATGTTTGGAACGATTGAAGGAACGTCGATTAATAAAAATTATTCAAAAATTATAAATCATTCGTTTTACGAACATTTATAATTATTATCCTCCTTCACATTTGTCTTAAATAATAATAATAATTATAATAAATAATATAAAAAACACGCGCGTAAAAGAAACGTGTTCACGTGTTTTTTTATTATTATTAAAAATAAAATATATCAATAAGTTTAACAAATTTAGAAATTAAATGTGTTCTATAAAATTGAAATTAAAATGCAATTATATTAGAGAAAGATTAATAGCTATTAGATGGAAAATAGTAAAATGTAGATAACGATATAAGAAAATGATGAAACTTTCGACTATTATTTCGTTGATTTCTCTATCTTCACCAACACACTTTTGTTTTACTAGATTTTGTAATAGTGGTCATTATTACTCATCCTATTCTTGGATTTTACTATCTTCTATTTACAAATTTTATTGTTTTTTTTTGGTTTTTCTGATCTTTAAACTTTTATTTGAATAACTGTAACTTGAAAACTGTAACTTCATCTTTATTATTGCTTCGCGTTTATTTACACACATAATAGATTTATTCTCTCTTTTACTTTTACGTAAATTTATATATTATACTTTTATTAAAGATTTATTCTGAAAAGAATAATGACGCTGCGACAAGTTTCTCGATAAATCCTAATCAACGACGATGACGAATTATTATTTACTTGTTCAAAAATGGACTTTATACATATTTATATATACGATCAATAGTGAAAGCGTGTGTAAAACGGTAACTATTTATAAATACTATAGTGTTATAGACTATTCGATGGCACAAGTAATCTTATATTTCTCCTTTCACTAACTAGAAGATAATATCGAGATTGTGGTCATGGATATGTTTATCATAATGTTTGAAATATGCGATAAAACGCAACAAGATTGGATTAAATTGATTCTTAAAAGCAATATTGATTAGCTTACACGGTTTTCCTTTATTATACGTAAAGATCTACATCCATAATCAATTTCTATTTGATTTAAATAATAAGAAACTAGTTTGAAATAGAAAATCATTCCCATGTATTTTTATTTTGTAGACATATTATCTTTTTCGTGAGAATAAAAGGCCAACCACACTCTGATTGTGAGAAGTCAAGAGAGAGAATAAAAAAAAGTATGAAAAAATTATTATCCACAAATGTTTCAGTAAATTTCTTCGCGATGGCGTGACACGTATCATATGGCTCTTATTTTTTCTTCGATAAGACTTAATTACTATTCCGAATAAAATTCATTCCTATATTGTTATATTCTATTTCGAAATTTCAAACTCCCACTCCCGTGCCATGTGTATTTTGACGACGATAAACACTGTGCACATATATAAGTAAGGCGAATGGAATGATTACGGTTATTTTCGCTTTCAATATAAAAGGTGGAAAAATCTCGATATTGTTTTTAACAGGATACAATTTTACGCCGCCGACGACACTTTCAGAGTTACAATTATTCATTTGATATTGTATTACATTAATAGTAAGATTGATTACTATCGTTTCACGTGATCGATCCATCAAATACAGCCTACGAAATATAAAAAAAGAAAAAGAAAAGAAATAAATAATGAAATAAGTTAAATTTTGTAAAAACATATATTCGTTAAAATTTGCATTTTTTTCATAAACTTTATTCATTAATATTTCTCGAAAGTATATCATTATATTCTATATGATAATTATGTAAAACAGTTGGAATTAATATAAGATTCCTAGAGATAGAATATAAGATTTGATTTCATCCGGGATCCTAAGAATATCTTTTTTTTTTCTACTAGCACAGTAAAGAATTTTTATAAATTAGCGAATCATGTATTCGACAGAAGGAGAGGGATAGATAGATAGATAAAATAAAAACGTGTCTTAAAGACGACATCTTGGAGAACAAACAGAGCAATATAAAGAGTCTCCAAACAGGAATGTTTTTACAATTGTCCGATGAGGTATATAATTGGCGTAAGAGTGAAATTCATCATCAATGTACGAAGTTCCATCCACGATGAAGATATACTTGGCATATTTTCTTCTTTGGGGTTTCATAAGCAACCACCAGTTGGTTGAGGCTACAGAAGTTGAATCTTCATCAGCAACAGTATTGGTTGATGAACCATCAACGAGCGTTAGCGATAACGCGAGTGTCCTTGAAACGAGTTCATACAGATCGTCGTCCGGAGATGGTCAAAAGTCAATTAGCTCGAATTCGTCTAACTTGGTAGAGAAAGAATCGAAAGGAGAGACTTTAGCGAAGGCTGTATTGAAACAATCGGTAGGTTCAAAAAGCAAATTAGGATCAACAGGCAAAATTAATCCTGTTCTACAGGACGATAATGTTCCAGAAAGCAACAACGAAGTATCATTGGAAGCGGCCAAGGGGAAAGTAGAGGCAGAATCAAAGGTCCAAGTTGATGCCACTGCTGACAAAGAAGCGGATATCGAAACAAAGTCTACGGTGAAAGTAGAAACCGAAGCCAATGCACAAGCCGAAGAAGATGCAACTCGAGTCAGGGCCAAAGCGAAAGCTCGGGCCGAGGTCGAGGCTGAAGATAGAATACGAGCGGAGGTAGCTAAACGAGTGTTAGCATTAGCCAAGGAAGAGGCCAAGATTCAAGCTGACAAAGCGGCGAAAGCAAATGCCGATGCTATCGCGAAAGCTAAAGCTTACGTGAAAGCATCCTTAGCTGCTGAAAAAGCTGCCGCGGATGCAGCCGAGAAGATGAAAAAAGCTATGACATTGCAAACGGCCGCAGCTATAAAAGCAGCAGCTGCTAAAACAGCGCTTGCGAACGGGGAGACGGCATCTTTGCGTGCAGTTGCATCCGCGGCTGCGGCCCAGGCCTCGCAAATCCAATCCTTGACCGCTGCCCGAGCTGGTGCTATCGCACAGAGAAACAGTTTCTTGCGGGCTTTGACAACTAGCAAAGTTGCCGCGGCAAATGCGGCTGCTGGGAATGTCGTTCAGGAAAAAGCGGTCGTCCTTAAACAGAAAGTCAACCGAACCACGAACGATACCGAAGCGGCTGCTGTAGCTCAAGCTAAGACCAAAGATGAAATATACACGGCAGTTTTGAATCAAAACGATGCCTCTAAGACAGCCATTAACACGAATGTCTTGGAACTTGCCGCACTTGAGGAAGCCAATGCAGCGTTTCAGGATATTCTTGCGGTCAACATACGTCCTTCGAGATTTTTTATCCCTCAAAGAAACCATTTGAAATCCCTTGTCTTGATTAATGACGAAGATTGATCAATATTCCTTTACAAATCTTACGATATATGCTCTCTTTACGTGAGCATTATGAAATCCAATTGTTAAGAAAAAAGAACTTCTGCGTATATAATAAATTGAAATGATAGTAAACCGAAAACGACTTATTTATTTATTTCTTCAGTTTATTTTCTCGCTATAAGTCCAACAGTTCCTCTTTGAGTTTCTGTGATCGAAACGAAATTTCAGATATGTATTGTTTGTGTGTAATACACGAATAAAGATTTTTTTTTGTAGAATAAGATTATTCTCAAACATTCGTCGAGTATATGCTGATAAAATCGAGCATTATCTTTTTACCTAGCCTAACATTAATGTCTATCGTAAGCAAAAAGATGATATAAGATCAAAATAAATTAATATCAACCCGTCTCGATATATTTCATATGTTGTAAAATATATATAATAAATTATTTAATAAAGCCAACGTCACACACAGAAGATAAATGCTGTATCTATCGTTTTCATCCTTGTTTCATATGACCAAAGTATAATATTTATGAAACATAAATACTTTTGCCTGTAAAATTGTATTTAAAGTAAAAATTGAAGACGCGATTAAAATATATTTTACGTTGCAAAAAGGATCTGTTAATTTCTTTCATATATTACGATGTACAACGACTTGAAAAGTAATCGAATGAAATTCCAAAGTTAAAACATAATCTGAATCTGAATCTTTCGTAAAACTGTTACCTGTAGACTAAAGCAAATGTGTTTATTCCTTCGTACGTAAGTACGGACTCGAAGCATCATCGAAATATCGATAGAGTTTCGTATAAAAACGAATCTTGTTTATATTTCGAATGGAGTAGGCTGCATTAATAAAAAGCAAACAAAGATTGAATGCGAGGGACATATATACCTAAAGAAGATCAAGTTTAAGAAACATAGGAATCGTGAGACTCGGGGAAGAGGGTCTGTAGATTGGTTTTTCAAAAGTGGGGGGAGGATCGGCAAGTGTTCGGAGATAACTGAAAAAATATTTTCAAAGGGGATTGGAGTTGTGGATATAGCTTGAAAGTAGAGATGCCACACGGTATTTAGACAATTGGGTACGAATCGGTATATAACGAGCAACCGCGAGGAAGGATCATCAATATTCGAAGTCACAATCGAAGATGAACATCTTAACGATACTCGCCACGACCCTCTTCCTGTGTGGCTTCGCAGCAGCACAATCCTCCAGCTCGGCGAACGCGGCGGCTTCTGCTTCGGCATCTTCCGAAAGTAGATCATCGAAACAAAGGAGTTCGACCAGAAGTTTATTGGACCTAGTGAGCAGTGCCAGGAGCAATGCCGCGTCAACCGCATCAGTCGCAGCCGGTGCCAGAGCGGCCCAGCAAGCGAGTAGATCTGCGAATGCTGCCCAAGCGGAAGCGTTAGCGCAAGCGACAGCTTCCGCGAGTCAGAACGCCAGAGCACGCGCGGCCGCAGCAGCAGCAGCATCGGCTACCAACGCGGCAGCTAGCGCACAAGGAAGGGCTTCCGTCCAGGCTACCGCAACGGCGGAGGCTGCTCAGGCCTTGGCTAAATCCGCTCTCCAAGCCCAATCTGCTGCAAGCAGTTCCAAATCTGAGGCAGCCCAAGCTTCCAACTCGGCTGATGCTGGAGCTGCTGCTCTAGCGACAGCCTCCGCTCAGGCTCGATCGACGAAAAAGGCAGCCCTCGCGTTCGCCGCAGCTGCCGCCGAGGCAAGTGCCAAAGCTGCCGCAGCTCGTGCTGCCGCTGCCGCCGCGGAAGCTGCCGCTCGTAGGGCAGTTCAAGTTGAGAGAGATTCCACGAACGCAGGATCCCTTGCAGCTAAAGCGCAAGCCGAAGCCAGAGCTGCCGCAGCCGCAGCTTCCGCCGCGAGAATCGCAGCAGCAGCCGCCGCCGAGGCCAGTGCTCAGGCCAACGCAAGATTGAAAACTGCCACCTCCGTAGCAGCCTCCAGCTCTCGTGCCAAAGCATCCGATGCCCGAGCCATGGCCGAAGCTGAGGCTTCAGCCAGGAGCAGCTCTAGGGGTGCACAACCTTCCTGGCTCGTAAGACAAGCTAGCTCTGCATCAGCCGCTAGTTCTGCATCGGCCAGTGCATCGAGCAGCTCATCTGCAGAATCTGCCGCTGAAGTCGGTTCAGCATCTATCGCATTAGCCGATTCAGCAGCCAGTGCGTCAGCCGATTCAGAAGCTCGTTCATCCTCCGGCTCAGCTGCTGATTCGTCCTCGCGCGCAGCCGCCAGTTCATCCTCGCGCGCAGCCGTTGGTTCTTCTTCCCGTCCATCGGCCGCCAATGCAGGAGCCAACGCAGCTGCTAGTTCACAAGCAGGATCCGCAGCCGGTGCATCGGGTCGTTCAGGAGCCGATGCATCAGCTATTTCAGTAGCCGATGCCTCCGCCGATGCCTCCGCCGATGCCTCCGCCGATGCCTCTGCCGATGCCTCCGCCGATGCATCAGCTCTTTCAGTAGCCGATGCCTCTGCCGATGCCTCCGCTGATGCCTCCGCTGATGCCTCCGCTGATGCCTCCTCCGGTGCCTACGTCGATTCCTCCGCTGATGCTTCCGCCGAATCTTCGTCGTCCTCCTGGTCCTCTTCCAACCAGAATGTCTGGTCATCCATATAGTTGACGAAACTTCAACGATAAAAGCTACCACATCCACCCAAGCAAACCATTTTGATGAAATATCTATTTCACGGTAGCCTAACCAGCAAACCCTTGCACAAAAATCTCTAAGTAATGAGAAATCGTGTCTAAATTGCTCTCAACTTGTAATAAAAATAAATTTGAATCTAGCATGTATATGATTTTATCATCCCTCTACGCTCTCTGCATATCATCATTTCCCTTTGCGTTTAAAAAACGTTTCACGATAAACGTTTCAAAATTATTTGGAGGAAAAATAAGAAGAAAAGATCATAGTCGATCCGCTTTATCTACATTATGATTTTCGATTAATTATCTATTTTTTTTTGATCGTATCTAATAATTACAACTGTTTATAATCTTACTATAATGTAAGTATACATT
This sequence comes from Polistes canadensis, assembly GCF_001313835.1. Taxonomy (NCBI): domain Eukaryota; kingdom Metazoa; phylum Arthropoda; class Insecta; order Hymenoptera; family Vespidae; genus Polistes; species Polistes canadensis. Next base: position 195,367 of record NW_014569736.1, read on the forward strand.
TTTTTAATTAGTAATACATGTACTTAAAAAATAATTAAGAGATTTCAAGAAAGTATACGGATGGAGACTTTAATGCATGTACATTAGTAAAATATATATACATATTATTCAGTTTCATTATTTGTACTACGTAGTATTATATATATTTTTTAATAAATCAATATATATATGTATTTTATTTCTACTTGTACTTCTCAATTAATTTTACATATTTTTGGCCTTTCCTTTAGAATTTTTCATTTAGAACATAAACTTTTTTAATTATCAGTTGCTAGACAGAAGTAAAATGCTATAATGTCTGCACAAATACTGTAAAGTAAGTATTGAGAAAATTTGAGGTTATGATATTGTATGAATATAACGTGCTGAACCCAAATAAAAGATTTGATTTAAATGAAACATGTTTTTTCAATCCTACTTTAGTCAATACGAAAGAAATTCATCGATTATACGTACAAGATTGAACCGTTTGTTGTTTCGATTATTGACAAATATTTTTTATAGCTGTATAAATACGAAAGAAAGAATTCATTTGACATGTTAATTTATTTATAACAACAGTTCGTAATAGAATTGTTGAATTAGTTATTTCGATTAAGGTCTGTATAATTTATATTTCTTTTCTTTGATGAAAAGTAGAGACAATGAAATGTTAAGCGTGCCAACTAACGTTCATTCGAATTCTTAATAATTTCATAAAGAGTATTAAACATTTTCTATTATACACGTTACTCGCAAATGGTTCCTCGAGTTTGTTATTTACTCAATATAAAATATCAATGTCCAAACGTTGTGTACATTCCCAACATTTACAATAATCGTTATCGACTGTACCAATACGAAAAAGAAAATAATTTTCGAGTGTATGCTGTGCAAATTTAGCCCGAAGAAATAGATAAATAAAAAAAAGAAAAAAAAAAAAAACAAGAAAAATATACACGTAATAAAATTCGCTTGCGAGATGCAGCAGCTGTTAAGTGTGAGCTTTACGACAAGTGGGCTTTGATTTTCTTAACTAACAGTGGCAAGTGCACGGTGACAAATAAAAGAAACTGATCGTGATTGAAACAACAGAGGAATAGAGTAAAAAGGAAGAGGAAAAATTTGTATGTGGTGCTATTGAATTGGCGCGGTGGGGGAGAAAGAAAATATTTAAAAAGAAATTGGTTGGTGTGTTAGGACGAGGAAAGATAGGAGCAACTGTTTGTACAATTGTTGTCGAGCGTTGTAGGTATATAATCGCGTATTCCTATATGATTCGGCATCAATCTGCGAAGTACCGTACAAGATGAACATACAAGCGACACTCGTGCTTTGCCTGCTCGCATGGGTCTATGGGTCCACGGCCTATGGTGATCCGCAAAGGTCCTCCGGCGGCTCCAGCGAATCGTCCGCAGTGTCTTCGAGTTCGGCCTCGAGTTCGTCCTCAGCCGAAGCAAGTTCGGCAAGTTCGGCAAGTTCGGAAAGTTCGGCGAGCGATGTCAGCAGAGTACAAGCTTGGACCCGGGGTAGAGGAGGTAGCGACAGCATAGTACTCTCGGTGGATTCGTCGGCTGACTCGAGAGCCAGGGAGCTGATAGAGACAGACGCTGGTTTGGGTGCAGCCGCTGCGTCGGCCCAAGCCAACGCCGAGGCCCAGGCTCAAGCAGCAGCCAGCGCCGATGCTACAGCCAATAGGGCAACCGCGAAGGCTCTCGCGTTGGCCGAGGCAGCCGTCAGGGCGGAAAATGTAGCGGTAATCAGGGTTCGGCAAGCTTTGTCGGCGTCGGAAGCTCTCGTCGCCGCTTCCAGACGCGCCAAAGCCGCGAGCAGAGCCGCCAGGGAAGCCGCCTGGGCCTCGGCAACGGCTGCCGCCAGGGCCTCGAACAACCAGGTCAGGGCCAACGCCGACTCGCTGATCGCCAACAGAGCTGCAGCCTCCCTTCTCGCTGCCGCCGAGGAAGCCCTCCAGAGAGCCACCGCCTCGCAAAACGCAGCAGCCGAAGCTGCCGCTAAAGCTCGCGCCGCGGCCCGTGCCAACGCAGCTACCACCAGAGCTGCGGCCTCGGCTGTACTCGCTTCGGCACGTGCCAAAGCAGCTATCACAAGAGCAGTTGCAGCCCAAGTAACGGCCTCCGCTCAGGCTTCTTCTGCCTCTCAAGTACAAGACCGTGCCAACGTTGCGCAATCCGCAGCCGCTGCTTTAGCTGAATCCAGGGCAGAAGCTGCAGCATCCGCAGCCGCTGCACAAGCCGCTGCCGTTGCAGAGGCTAACGCTCAAGTTGCTAGTCTCAGCAAGTCATCCGCAGATGCTTCCAGCGAAGCTTCCTCTTCCGCTTCCGCTTCGGCCTCAGCCTCGGCATCCGCTAGTAGCAGCAGCAGCACCAACAGCAACAGCTATTAATTACTACAAACGACTTTACTACTACCTACCTTCGATATAACTGTGTGCTGTCCAATTAAATCTGATCTTTTTTCATGGCACGCAATATCGCAGATTCCACCAGATATGATCTTGCCTAGAATAGAGAGCAATGGCGAGAAACAGCAAAAATAGACGCATTAACGATTCGAAAATTGTAATAATAACAATAAAAGTCTTTTATCATCTCAAAAATGATTTATATCTCTGTTTATGGTTATTCCTATGTTCCCACCCTTTTACTCGATCAATGTTAGATATAAATCGATGATGAAAAATTGAAGATACTACTTCAACTTATGTTTCTGCTTAAACTTAAACATATATATTCTTATTCGTTTACATTTTTTCGTTCTCTACTATAATATTTTTTATCAAGCACGAATATTATGTGCAAAATTATTTTTTTACACTCCGAGATCTTCGAACGTTTCTTGTATGGCCACATCTCCGGTTCAGGCCGGTGTAAATATTACTGTAGCATTGCGAAAGTTTCAAATAAAATATATGTAATAAAAAGAGAAAAGTATATTTGTGTGTAATTACACATTTAATAAATTATGTCAGATCCTTTAAACCTTTTTTTAAATTTAGCGATAAATATTTTATTATATTTTTAACTATCATTTTTATGCTTAGTTTTTAAATCAATAATTCTAAACGAATTGTTATTATACAAAATGAAACATTATTTGATTCTGTTTAAGATGCAAATTTTATGTATAATAAATATATCGTCATTTTATTGCAACTAGAAGGATTGTTTTGTTTTTATTGTACACGTACATTCATCTTTTTAGAAAGAATCGAGACTGCAGTTGCCTGTCAGAAGAAATATCTCATTTGTTATAAGAAATATATATTCTTTAGTTTTCAACATTTTCATTCAAGATTATAATATTTAAACAGATTTGCGTTGTTTTCACAATTTTAGAACATCTTTAGAAAAAGCTACACGTTCGAGACTAATCAAATCTGTCAAAAATGATGTTATTATATTATCAAAGATTTTAGGAAAAATGTAGACAAGGATTGGTTGACTTTGATCTTTACTACTAATCTGTATCATGTCAGCGTCATTTGAAAGTTTGGAAGTAACACGACAACGCGAGAACGTAGGGTGATTTATTTTTCATTTGAAAAATAACAAAAGTATTATACCTGTGACATAATTGAACAAGATTTCTAAAAAAATAGATGAATTATAGAATTATATAGGAAGAGGAAGATAGAATGAAGCGTGTGTCGCGTTGCATGGCAGTTGTTATCGAGACCCGTGAATATTTTCGCTAAATAAACCCCGTTTATTATGACAATGGGGAATCGTTAGCGGCAGAGAAAAGGCGAGTGGCAATATTTGGAGAAGCAGGAAAATCGCGTCGATTGTTTTCACAATTGCGCGTCATGGTATATAACCGGTGGATGATGGGTGGTAGTCACAAAGCTACAAAGTTCCGTGTAAGATGAAGATCCCCTCGATTCTCGTAACGTGCCTCCTTACCTGGGGCTTGGCTGCCGGGAATCCGGTGTCCTCAGACTCATCTGCATCAGCGTTATCGTTATCGTCTGCAGAGGCATCCTCGAGCTCGTATTCGAGCGCGTCCTCGGTCGCGTCCTCGAGTTCGTCCGCGAGATCTTCTTCTAGCGGCAGAACACCTAACGTGATCTTGAACAAGGCACCTAACTTGGGAGCCAGCGCGGCAGCGATCGCCTCGGCTCTGTCCAGTACTGCAGCGAATGCTGCAAGCAATGCAAATTCGGCCCAAGCTACTCGTGCAACCGCCGTAGCTCGAACGAAGGCTGCCGCAGTAGCTGCAGCCCGTGCAGCTGCAAGAACGCGAGAAGCTGCCGCTGCTGCAAGGGCAGCGGCCAACGCCCAAGCCCGTGCAGCCGCCAGGGCATCAGCGGCAGTTGCGGCAGCAAACGCAGCCGAGGCTGCAGCTCAGAAAGCGGCAGGTGCCGGGTCTGCAGCTGTGGCGGCTAGTTTGAGGTCCACCCAAGCCTCCGAAGAGAGTTTGGCGGTGCAGAATCGTGCTAACGGTGACGCGGAACAGGCTAGCCGTGGTGCCGCTGCTGCTCTCGCCGCAGCTATCAGCACTCGCGACAATGCTGCCGAGACCAGGAGGAAAGCAGCCCGAGCGAGGGCGGATGCCGCAGATGCCGCCAACGCCAACAACAAGGCGACCAGTCTTGCCGAAGCCTCTGCAAACCAAGCGGCTAGAGCAAGCTCCGCTGCCGAGGACGCGTCCTCCGCTCAAGTCGCTGCCAGAGCTCAAGCCGAGGCTGCTGCTTCGCTCACCTCGAGTGTCACCTCTTTACAAAGTCAGCAATCCTCAAGAACGGACTCCGAAACGGCCCAAGACCAAGCTTCCGCTGCGGCCAAGGCCACGGCTCAAATCGCTACAAAAGACGGAGTCAACATTGGTCTCGCCAGTGATGCCGGTGGATCCGCTCAACTCAAAGCCCAATCCTCAGCGTTGGCACGAGCTAGCAGCAGAGTTAGTTCCGGATCTGCCAGATCTTCCCCGAGATCCTTGAGCGATGCATCCGCGGAAGCGTCAGCCTCCGCTTCCGCCAGTGCCAGCTCAGATTCTAGCAGCGCATAAGGAAATTAGATCGTTCTCGAAACTCGTACCATAGTACGACGAATCGAAATCGCGATCGAATTTAGATTCATGTATTCCAGATCTCGATCATTTGCAGAAATGAAAAAAAAAAAAGCTAACTGAATTTTTGTCATTCCAAAATTAATAATAAAGAGTAACATGCTTTTCAATCGATTTCGTTGTATTTTCCTTTAAAAATTCCTCCAATTGTTTCAAATGAACAAGTACCTTTTATGCGAACAGACAATTAATATTAATTAATATTATATTCATTACAAAAATAAATATATTGTAAAATAAGCTATTTGTTTTGTCTTTATTTTCTATAACAAAAGATTGCAATTTTGATTAATCGATATAAGATTAACGACATGTAAAAATTGGGGGCTTAAATCTTGGTCAAAGAAATTGTCTTTGTCGGTATGTTTTATACAATAAAACTGTTTTGCGAATATCAAAAAATTAATTTGAAATATTTATTGCGTTTATTTGCTAGGAGATTATAACTAAAAATAAGTTTCATACTTCGTATGGTTCGCACAATTTGAAAATAATTATTAATTGACCTAAATGTGGATTGTTGCATCTGCACTTTGATTTCGATTCAAGTTGCTTTAAAAGAAGATCTCGAAGTCTTGATTCTCTCCTTCAAACGTTGCAACGATTGTTCATGCAATTAATAAAGTATCGATTTAAGGATATCGAATATTATATCGACTCCTATCTTAGTCAATTGTATAGAATCTAACACGAAAATCTTGAAATTCATAGATTGTTCAATGTATTTTAATGCAACAAGTTTTGCATAAAACTGCATAGCAAAATCGTAACAATAACCAACCAGATTTGTTCAAATATTTGTCACGAATACTCTGAATATGCTATAAAACTGACACGAATTGTTGTTTCAATAAATGATGCTTTGAAAAATAATAAACGCAACAGCTTTTGTTATTTCAGAAAACAACACCCTATGAACAACATAGATACTATTGTCATAACAATATCTGTTTTATATTTCAATATTATTGATTCGAGAGTCTATGATGTTTTAAGTGTTCGACTACTTTAACATAACACAAACAAAAGATAAAAATCGACTGTATTGATCAAGAACAACAGTCCTCCAGATTTGCATAAGCCACGTTCGATGCGTGCATTAGATGTTTTCTGTACGAAAACAAGAAAATATTATAGAATTAATTCTCCAAATATCCAACAATAAATCTAAGCCCGATAGTCACTTATGACTATTGATTTATAATGTTCATGTCAAATTTCTGAAAGACAAAGAATTAGAGGCCTCTTGCGATAACGAGAAAAGTATAATAATCTAATATTTACACAAAATATTTCCAAAAAAATGTAAGAAACGCATGTTGGCGGAGACGACACCGAGAAGTTCGAAGCATGGGTGTCGCGGATTCGCATATCAAACAGATAATGTAAAAGCATTAAAGTACGGGATAAAGCGGGGAATGTTTAATGTTTGGACAGTTGTGCGATACGGTATAAAATGGAGGAGCTATGGAGTAGATGCATCAATCGACGAAGATCCAACGAAGATGAAGAATCTCTCAACGCTCGTGTCGACGCTCCTGCTGGGAGCCTGCATACTCGGTGCCCATGTCAACAGATCATTGGCAATAGAGGACATAGACGCGGAAGCGGAATCCTCAGCTCAAGCCGCAGCGGAATCATCATCATCATCCGGAGTAGGACAATCGGTCGGGGACAGCGGTAGTAGCGCTGGTGCTAGTGCAAGTGCTAGTGCAAGTGCTAGTGCAAGCTCGTCCTCGTCTAGCGAATCGAGGAGGGGTATTGCCATTGAGGGAGCCCTCGTAGGTACCGGGGCGGCGAGTACGGCCGCGGCATCCGCGGAATTACTCGCGGACACCTTGGGATTAGGTCAGGCGTCTGCCCAAGCACAAGCAGCGGCCGCGGAAGAAGCCAACGTTTCGAGCAATGGCAATAACAAAGCTAGTCAGCTGGCGGCCCAGGCAGCAGCAGCGGCGACAGCCGCGGCTGCATCTCAAGAAAACGCAGCGGCTTTAGCGCGTGCTTCAGCCGACGCGTCCCAAAATGCGGCTAGAGCCACGGCCAGGGCTGAGACCAGCGCCTCGGCGGCCAAAGCATCAGCGGAGAAAGTCTTGTTGCTGGCCCAGAATTCGGCACAAGCGCAAGCTCGCGCCACCGAGCGTTCGGAGTCCTCGAACAGAGACGCAGCCGCGAGCGCAGCAGCCGCGGTTGAAGCCGAAAGCAAGGCTTCCAAGGCCCTTAATGCTATAGCCGATGCCAAGGCCAAGGCCGCCAGGGCTGTTGCCGCCCAGGCGGAGGCTGTTGCAGCAGCTGCGGCCGCGGCTAAGGCCCGCGCCGAAGCTGAAGCAGGTGCCGCCGTGGCTGCAGCAGCGCGCTCCGTTGCTCAAGCCGAAGCCGCCGCTTCCAGTCGAAACACCCGCCAAGCTGGCGTGGCTCAAGCCGGTGCATCAGCCGCAGCCGAGACCATGGCTCTCGCATCTTCCGCAGCAGCCACCGCCAAAGCAGCCGCTTACGCCAACGCTGATGTCCGAGCACTTAGAGCGTCGGAGTTGGATTCCGCCTCATCTTCCTCTTCCTCTTCCTCCAGCAGTAGTGCCTCCGTATCCGCATCTGCAGCTGCCAGCAGCAGCAGTAGTTCCAGCAGCAACTCCGGAAGCGACAGGATTTCATCCAACCGTGCCAGCAGCGCTGCCGAAGCCGCAGCCGAAGCCGAGAGCGAAGCTAGCTCGAGGGTTTAACCTCCACGTCCCCGTCTGTCCACCGATGGACCAATACCCGAAGAAATCCGAGTTCGAGCTTACCTTCCATTAAACTACAATCACGATTATTCTCAATAATAAAAAGGGATAAACACCTTTGATAGAACGAATACCTGAAAGATATTCTACAAATTAATTTCTCATAAACGAGTCTTGCAAACCCGAAAACCAAGTATACTTTTATTATTTTACCTCTATACCCCTATATTAAATGTTGCAATATCATAATACGTCGATTCACGATAGATGATGATATTTATTTTCTTATTATTCTCGTGTTGTAAATATTCTCTTTTTCGAGAGACGTTGTAACGATAATCTGACGTTTTAATAAAAATAATCTTAAGATGGATTAGGGTGTAATTTAATGACTTAATAATACCGCTCGACGATTAACAGAAATAGAAAATAAAATGAAAGAGAAGAAAAGAAAAAAAAGGGAACAAACCGAATGGTGCAAGATCCATTATTCGTCATTTATACCTACTATATAATTCCGTGTACGCTTACGCATAGTAACTGTCCCACTGAGGGATATAGTGGGTGCGTCAGACGTTCTCGAGTGCAACACGGGCTACGAATGTGAACGAAGACGAGGATTCTTTGGTGACTGGTGGTTCAAGAGGTGAGAGACCATGAGAAGTTGGAGGGGACCCTCGAGTAGGGAGCCTCGCCCGCGGTGAACGTGGCTATAAATTGACGGTAAGTGCTTCGGACCCAACCAGTCTTCATCGGAACACTAAAGCCCTTTTTTTTAATCATCATCAACAACAACAACAACAACAACCATTTACTCTATCCTCGAGGATTTAATTTGCACATTCGTTTGATATCCATAACGATGAAGCTCGTAGCAATCTTCTGCGTTACCGTTGCGGTCGTTCTCGCTGCATCCGAAGACGACAAAAAAGAACCGGAACGGCCTAAAACCTTCAGAAGGCTCATACCGGCCGATGTTCTTCGTGGTGAGTTAAACAGGAACGCGATTTATTTTATTTTTATTACAATTTATCACGAAAATTATATATATATGTTCATATTCTTATACGAATTTATTCTTGTTTTTTTTAAACGATAACAAATTTATAAATGTGACACACATGCGTATATATGCGTGAATGTATGAGTAAGTATTAAGATGACAATCAATCGACTTTTTTTCTTGATTTTTGTCTATTATGAAAAATATGTTTCACGTAAGTATCTCACGAGAATAATTAATGAATATAAAAATAGAAAAATTGATCTATGTTGATCTTAACGTATATAGAAAAATTCGATACTTTTGATTGGTATCGTGTGTGTTGTTTTTTTTTTGGTTTCACATCGAGATCGATCGTACGAAATTCGTTCGATTGATGGCTATTTTTTTCACACCGCGTAGAAAAAAAAAAAAGAAAAAAAAAATAGCAGAACCGATCAAGTCAGAACCAATGTTGTTCAGTGAAAGGCAACACATATTAAGGTCGTTTGTTGTACGCTCGTAAATAAAGAAAAGATCGGAACGTCAATCGATGAATCCTGTTTTTGGTAAAAGAGAAAAAGAAATATATATATATATATATATATTTTTGATAAATATAAAATTGATTTTCGAATTACGCATATATATTATGTATTTGTATTCTCTGTGAACAAAAAAAACAAATAAATTAATAATCCTTTTCGAAATTAGCATACCGGATTAAAATAAAGAATAAAAAAAAAACACACACACACATGCTAAGTAGGACAATCTCGGGTCTCCTTTTAAAACCACAGATATGCATCCGATATTCGTTCGGAGTAGTTTAACGAGTCCGAATGTCGGAAAGAGAAACTTCGAAGGATCGAGATTTAATATCTCGATTGTATTATCCTCGATGACTCGATAACTTTCCAAAATAATTTCTCGCCGTTAAAGTGTAATACAATTTTTCGATATTTTCATATTTTTTTTTTATTTTATTTTATTTTATTTTATTTTATTTTATTCCACTTCGCGAAATTATATTTGAAATTATCGGACGATTATTTATTATTACTCCGACACGTTAATCAACGAAAATGATTGCTTCGATCGTAAATTAAAAGGGATTATTTACTTAAGACTCGTTATTAACAAAATTATAATTTCAATCTGATCGATCGGGAAGGAAATTGTTTTTAATTACGGATCTCCACCTTCACTCGTAACGCACGTGATTACGTGGATACTAAAATGAAAACAGATTAATATCGGCAAGAAAAAAAAACGAAAGAAAGACAGAAAGGAAAATTATATTCTGAAGTAATCGAATAATGCAATATTACGGAAGCTACAATTAAATATATATATATATATATATATATATATATGTATATATGTAACAAATATATAAAACTTGTAGAGAGAAGAAATATCTTAGATCTTGACACGTACGTTCAATCATCAGAATTATCATAATTATGTCATATGGAATACGTATTGATTATAAATTTGCATCTCTCATTGTCATCAAGTTAACGTCCTTCCTACGTTTTTTTTCTTCTCAAATAAAATCTATGTCATTTTATTAAACGTATTTGTATCAGAGACAGAAAGTAAAAAAGAAAAATTAAAAAAGAAATAAGAGAGAAAAAAAAAATATCAAGAAGAATGACGTGTCCGTATCCGTAGGAGTAAAAGGTTCCGATATACAAGGAGGGAATCAGAAAGTGCAAATGAAAGCGACGAGACTCGGTTTCTTCTCGATTCGCAAAAGGTCTCTCTGTTCCACGACATTCCGAATGGCCACATCAGCAAAATAGTTTGCAATAGTTGGCCTGCAATACGACGTGTTGTTTGTTATATGCTTGCACACGTAGTCTATAAAATAAAATATGATAGTCGTATGTTAAAAAAGTATTTACCAGTAACATAAATTTCATAGTAGTACTTTCGTATGTCCAACGAGAGAAAAAGAAAGACAGGAAACAATATACCGCGGTAGTAGAAACGTATATAAATTCGCGAGAAAGTGTACAGTGGTGTAACAACTATCGTTACACACGATCTTCCTGTAACAGATCTCGTTGAAAATCATTTAATTTCATTTTCTTCGTGATTTCTAAAAAAAAAAAAAAAAACAAAATGATTATTATAATATACGTTCGAGGAATTCTCACGTATTAATTCTTAACTTCTATTGTGCCTATAATACGGGGAAAATGAATGATCAATCCATTCATTATATCCTAGGTGTTAATAACATTGTATTCCAAGAAACAACTTATTCTTTTTTCAATCGTTCATCCGAATGAAATAAGATATTTAGCTCAAACTGAGGGACTCTTAACGCATAACTTTTAATTGATACGACCTCGATACCCGTTATGCGTTTGCTCTAGTCCCAGATTCCCAGGAATACTTGAATTACCGACAATGACCTCGTTACTACCATTAACCAATGGCGAACTTAAGTTCAGGGATAAACGCGTATTTCAGATCGTTTTTTTTATATATATATATGTATCGTTTAAATTAACATAATCCTTTATAGGAATTTTACTTCGAAAGTTGTATGGCATCTAATTGTAAGAATTACGTAAACAAACGGTAGTAGTCCGTAGGAAAGTGTGATTCGCCTAGCCTATTACTATCATAAGATCTATTACAGAATCTTAGAAGGCTGTAAGTACACTACGATCGCTGCACATACTAATTACGGTATTGCGTTTTTTTTTTCTTTTTCTTTAAACTTGCGATATTCCTGACACATATTCTTCGAAGCGTTATTTTCTTATCTTTCTTATTTTATTTTATATTATTGTTTATTACGCGTTGCATTGCCGGTACGATGAATTTTGGATACTTTTGAAGACAAGAAAATTAGGTCAACGTTCGATCTTATCTAACAAGATATTTTTCCTTTCCTCGAGGACAATGAACGTTTTAGCTTGGCAACGAATATAACGGTACTCTACGAGAAAGAGAACCGTTGAACAGTTATTTCGAAATAAGACCAAAGAAGAAAAAGAAAAAGAAAAAGAAGAAGAAGAAGAAGAACGGCCAATATCCTTCCGTGAATTTTGTCTAATTTGTATCGTCCTTTTTTTATCAAACAAATCGTTCAACGATTGCGTTTACTTTAGAAACTTACTATGACACTAAAGCAGACACATAAATGAAATCTAGAAAACACGAGTCTAGCATTACCTTGTTAACTGAATACCCCAGTTGGTCTCTAGTTTGCAATCGACGATCAAAATACATACGTGGAACATATGCCGACAAGAAAGCGAGAAATTGGAGATGCTAGACTAGACTCTTAGAAGGATATTCACTTTCTTCTTACTCTCATACAGAGAGAAACTGCTTCGGAAAACCTGCTCTTAAAATATACGTTCAAGATCGTATTTAATCTGACAAGAAATCGTTCCTCCTTAACTTCGTTTGAGATTCAATCGAGATCTCGAGTCGTTATAAAATGAAAGTATAATAAAAATGAATAAAAAAAAAAGAAAAAAACAAGAGAAATAAATCTATTATAACATCTTCAGAATAATTTTTCACGTTATTTATCTGCAACGTATTAATCATTAAATTATAATTACGTTTTGTTAATATCTTATATATTATATATTGCGTGTACAAATAAATACGATTCTATTTGAAAGCAAGACCTTGTAAAGTAGGCACACACGCATACACATATGTAACTATTTGCACATTACAAACGCATAAATGGATTTAATCTCAGTATCCAAGGTGTATTACAAGATGTATGTATCTGTATCACCATTTCACGATTGATTTAACGTTGGCGTTAAATGTTTTACCTTTGAGACCTTCGTTTTATGGATAGTCCACGGATAAGTGGAGCAAGTCTTAAGATTATTTAAGTTAAAGTCGAGATACGTAGTTAGTAAATGTATTTAGTATGTACATAATTGTAGAAACGACAGTGACTCAGAGTTAGTTCTCTAATACTCGTAGACTTTAAAGCTTTGATGGGTTCGTCGTTGTTGCCATTGTGTCGTAGATATTATCATTGTCATCGATGTTAGGCTGTTGCATAAACGGTATTCCGGTGTATGACAGTGAAAGTGTTTCTCCTTGAAGTTTCTACCGCGATCACCATCGTAGCGACGAAACACAAACCTCAAGTTGTGCATACAATGGGTGAAGGTACTCCGATGATGATGACAATAGAATTATACCTACGATTCGTCTCGAACCTGCAATTCGATAATATGATCTTATATGACTCATTACTATTACGTGGGAAAATATTAGATATAATTATCCTATTCCTGAGAGATTTATATCCGACGATTGTTTAATTTATGAAGAAAAAAAAAAAAAAGGAAAAAAAAACACAAGAGAGAGAGAAAGAGAAACAAACTGAAGAAGTATTCTAATTGAAATGATTAACATCGTGGTTTGTTTTTTTTTCGTTATCGTTTCAGATTTTCCCGGCATGTGTTTCGCTTCAACCAGATGCGCTACCATCGAACCAACTAAAACTTGGGAGCTTTCACCGTTTTGTGGTAGATCAACTTGCGTACCAGCCGATGACAATTCCGGTCGTCTTTTCGAATTGGTAGAAGATTGCGGACCATTACCCAAGGCCAATCCAAAATGCAAACTTTCCGATAAGACCAACAAGACCGCCAGCTTCCCAGACTGTTGTCCGATTTTCGAATGCGAGGATGGAGCTAAATTAGAATACCCTGAGATTCCAACTTTGGCACCACCTACGGAAATCCTTGAAGTCGAAAAAACGGCAGAAACGACAACGGCAAAAGCTTAATTCAACGATTACCTTCTCTTAATATTCGTTTTTTTTTTTAATTCTACCTTTTTTATATATTATTTTATTTTATTTTATTTTATTTGTATCATATTATTCGAAAGCGAATAACACATTTTGAGCTCTCTTTATTCTGTCTCTCTCTCTATCTCTCTCTCTTTCTCTCTCTTCATTCTCTTCTCTTAATCACGCCCGATTTCTAATTAGTAAAACAGCATCATAGCCATCAGATAATGGCGAAATAAATCGTAATAGTGCCGCGAATAATTGGTTCCTGGCAACTGGTTAACAACTTGTATCATTAATTTTACTTGCAAATCTTTATGGAACGTTACTTTCACTTCGATTCCGGGTTATAAAACTATCGATCAAGACTCTCGAATAAGGCGCATCCGAGAAACCTTTAGACGCTTTCGTCTAAATATCAGAGGACACCGAGATCATTAATTCCCTTTTTTTTTTTTTGTTTTTAATCTTAATACCTGCTCAATGATTAACTGCGCTACGCTTTGCTAGTTCGTCATGGTTCAAACATAACGTGATCGTACTTTTTTTATATATATATATATATATTTAATGCTCCCGTGCACGATAATTTCGCCAAGCTTGCATTTGTCGATCCTAATTTCCTTAGCAACACACGTGTGTTTTCACGATTGCAACTTTCTCGTATTATTTTTCTGCACATCAGCGTTGCGAAATCACAATACAATCTTTTCGCATTATCTTCATGTTTATGTACGTGCACCTTCTAATATAATTAATGCGATCCCGCTAATTTTCGTACACTTTGTTACAGTGATATAAATATATAAACATATATATATATATATATTGCATCGAACGAACTTGCATATGCATTGTAAATGTGTGTGATCCTAAGTATATTATAAAATAATAATAAATTAATATCTATTTAAAAAAAAAAAACAAAAATATACTATTATTTTTTATTTTATCCTTTTCCACTACTTCCCATAAAAATTCTTAATTACGCGCGAAATATAAGGAAATATATTATTTTTTTATTATCCAAAATAATAGTAAAATGCAATGACTTATGCCATTTATAAATTAAACATTTTTATTATATTATAAAATTAGCAAGACTTCTCTTAACGAAATTCCTATAGTTTTAAATATATTAATTGGAAATCTTTTTTGTAAAATCAAAGAAGATCCCGTTAAATTGTAATTAATATTATAATTAATTTGATTTTTTGTTAAAAAAGTGTTTTCGAAATAATCGATTCAGATATTAATTCGTTTGAATTTCGATATTTCGATACAAAATTCGCGCGTTATAGACGAAGATGAAACATAACCTATAAAAACGACTAGTGCGCACCTACTATTGGTAGTTATTACAGATCTCGTTTCGCGATGTCAGATGTTACATATTTCTGTTACAAATGTCCCTAATATTAGTAACTAGTAATTTCTGCGTGGGCGTTATATTTAACTGCCCTTTTTTAACATTATTTTCTTTATATGTATAAAAGACATAGTGCACATATATGAATATTTCTCTCAATTAATAAATTACAAAATAATTCTTTTAACCACTTTACCTACTTTCCTCGAACGGTGGTGCTACGTAGACGGAAACGGATTAAAATAAGCGGCATAAGCTGTCATTAACCAGCATGGTATAACTTAAGTGGTTAACATTTCAAAAACATTTACACAAAATACGAATGTAATTTATATACTCATTGTAATGTGTAAATATTAATTAAACCGATTGTTTTTTTGCATAAACGTTTTTTAAAATGTCAGAGAGCTCGATAATATGGCTCTCTTTAGTTATGCTGGGTGGCTCGTATTTGGCCGGTTTTTTACCATTGATTATGAATTTATCGGAGGTAAGATTATTCGTTGATTTAAATTATTTTCATTACTTTATCTGGGATGATTTGTAAAATCACTATTAGCTTTCGATTGTTTGCTTATTTAAAATATATTGAAATCATATATTACAAAGAGTTTACTTACTTTTAGGATAAACTGCAATTAGTATCTGTACTTGGAGCTGGGCTTCTTGTTGGAACTGCATTGGCTGTAATAATACCAGAAGGTATTAGAGCATTATTTACAACGCCTGCTGGCAGCATAGATCATCCACAAAATGATAGTAAGCTTCTATGTAACTTTATTTTTATATTTTTAGAACACATATTCCAATGAAATTTGCAAGATTAAACACTCGCCTTATGCTTTTTACAGGTGACCTACATTTTTTGATAGGAATTAGTTTAGTACTTGGTTTCGTATTTATGCTTTTGGTCGATCAATGTACAAGAAGAAGTGGAGGAAAGGAGAAAAGTTTTACAGCAACCTTAGGCCTTGTTGTTCATGCAGCTGCTGATGGAGTTGCATTGGGTGCTGCAGCAACAACCTCGCAAGCCGATGTAGAAGTCATCGTATTCCTTGCAATTATGCTGCATAAAGTAAGATAAAGACAAATTGTACTTAATTAGATATACGTATAACAAAATATTTTTTCTATTACAGGCACCTGCTGCATTTGGCCTAGTATCTTTTTTACTTCACGAAGGGGTGGAAAAAAAGAAAATAGGAAAACATTTACTAGTATTTTCTCTTTCTGCACCTTGTCTTGCTCTTCTAACATATTTCGGCATTGGAAAAGTAAAAAAATTTACCTTTCAATTTTCATATTATATTTTTATGCGAGTAAATGAAATTATGTTCTTTGAATATTTTAGGAAGGCAAGGAAACCCTCAGTAATGTCAATGCAACAGGATTAGCAATGTTGTTCAGTGCAGGAACATTTTTGTACGTAGCTACTGTACATGTATTACCAGAATTAATGACTAGAGAAGCTAATTATTCTCGTCTACCAACAACTGAAACTACGACACCAACTGTCTCTGGACTTAGATTTAAAGAAATATTAGTGCTAGTAGTTGGTTCTATTTTACCGTCATTACTTACAACCGGACACCACCATTGACATAGAGCTCATATTTTATACTACACTGATACCATTCATTATGCTCGTAAATATCATAAATTTTTCTTATTTAATTTTTTGTACAGTTACAAAAACGAAGATTTTTTGATAGGTGTACGAATAATAAGCACCTTCCGTTGTTAAACAATATATGTACATAACATTTCTCGAATTTGAAAAATTGATATTAAAAGAAACTCTAGATGCAATTACAAAAAAATATTATTTGAAGATCTAAAACTGAAGATAATATTAATATTTTATATTATTTCAATACTATTGTGCATCACTGTAATAATTATTTAATTTCTAATCAAAGTTTAATGAACAAAAAGAATATTTAATATAGGTTTAGGGGGATAGTAATGCATTTTTAATTTAATTGTTATTTCATTATAAGCAATGCATAAAACAATGAAATTTTGTATGGTAATCTAGCAGTACCTGGAAAAAGACAATTATACATGTGGACATACATTTTTGTTAATAATACAATTAGTTTTGAATTTCTATGTTGCAGGAGTAGCACTCCAAATTTAATCATTGTCAAAAAGACATTTGCAGATGGATGAATTTGGAGTGGAAAACCTGTATATATATCTTTGATTAAAATGATAGATTTATTTATTATAATTAAATTATTTCTTATGTGATAATTTGAATCATGCAATTTGATAAATGTAATTGAATTATTTTATTTACTACCATTACGAATAATCCATTATATTTTGAAAATTATATTATGAAAACAAATGAAAATATTTTAATGTATTTTAACGCGTGTGATTGTTATCGCATACGGTATATAAGTAAACTAATTAATGAACAAATCATTGTAAACATCTTATTTACACAGAGAGAGAGATGATATTTTTTTAAATAATAAATTATTATAATAACTTTTCTAAATATCAAACGACATTCAATCATATGATGTATCTTTTTTAAAATTAATTATTTTATATCTTTTCATTTTATATATACATAATTAAATTTTATAAAAAAACAAATATTAGAAATTTATATAAAATAATTTACCTGGTTTGAATTATAGATACATCTATATAGAAATCTAATATAGATATTTTGTTTTAATTATTAATTAAAGGAGTTTTTTACTCGTTAAGAACGATTGTCTCGAAACAGGTACAGAGAGAAAAAGACTTACTAGATTAAAAAAAAATCGATATTATATTGGAGCTAGAACTAATTAAATAATGAATTGATAAAGTGTGCAATTATAGATTTGAAATGTGCAATTAATGTGCAATTAAGAGCACTTATTCATTTTTTTCTGCTGTTAAGGTTCCTTGCCTGCGTTCGTACGGTCTGTGATGCACGTAAAAAAAGCACCAAGAATGGAAACACATTAGTGTTATTGTTTGTGAATGTATATGTGCACAGTTTATTTAATGTGTTATTATAAAATTATAAATTTCATATTTGATTGAAACGTAATCATGTCATTGTTAATTACAAATTTATAGTTAATAATACGTCACGTTTCTTATTAAAAAATAAATTCTAGGTTAAATAACCTATACGTCTTAACTGGTATGCTAATATATCATTGAATTGATCAACATGAACGGAACGAATGTTTCAATGGATCTTTCAAGTGACAATTTTAATTCATTAAAAGCATGTCAGGAAATTATTCTAAATAAAGCATTAAAACAGGTATTATTAATTAGTTTCCTTGCAATAATTCTGTTAAAATATTCTGACTTTACTTATACACGGTGATATATTTTTGTATATGATTTTATGATTGTATTTAACAATTTAATATTATAGGGAATTCAAAGAAATGAAGAACAATTTAAAGTATGGTCAGATTATAAGAAAAGACATAAGAAAGTTATAGAAGCGCTGGAAAAATTACCTTTAGAGTTATCAATCAATTGTATGGTACCTATTGGTAAGCGTGCATTTATGAAAGGGAAGTTGATACACACTAATGAAGTCTTGGCTTGCATCGGAGATGGTTATTTTGCAAAGTATAGTGCTGCTAAAGCAATAGCTCTATGCAATCGTAGAATTCAATGTAAGTATATACATTACGCATAGTATTTTATTATTAACATTTATAACAATTTATTTTTATTTTAGCTACGGACGAGATGCTGACGAATTTAGAAAAGGAAAGAAATTTATACGAAATGAGACAATTTGTTTGTTCGGAGTTGGATGTTTTCGGTAAAAACGAAAAGAAAGATTTTACGGCATACTGGGACGAGAAAAAATTAGATGATTGGAGAGGTGACTATTTAAAAAATTAAATATTAATTTATCTTAAGTAATATCTGTGTATTCAAGTTGTACTTGTTTATAGTTGAACACAGACGACGAGAAAAAGAGTATCACCAAAAGTTGTCGGAGTTAAGGAAAAAAGAAAAGACTGAAATTAGAACAGAAGAAGATCTTTTTAAAAGATTAGACGAGTTGGAACTTCAAGAAGAATTAGATGATGAATTGAATAGGTTTCTATCTTTCTAATTTACTTTATTATATTAATTGAAAGTTCTGATATTTGTTTTACAGATTTAATTAATATTTTTATATTTTTAATATTCGACAGGTTGGAGGATGAAGATGAAGATTATTATGAGGAAGAATTGGAAGAAGAAGAAGAAGAATACAATGAATTGGACGAAGAAGAACATAACGAATTATATGAAGAAGAAGAAGAAGATGGCGAAAATTCCGAGGATCAAGATGATTATGAAGAAATAGAAAAAGAATTGAATAAATTACGAGAAATTCAAATGGGTAGAAAAATGAACGGACAGTCGACGGAATTTAATATTATAAATAATATTGTAAATACAAACAAGGAAATATCTGAAAGTAATATAACGAAAACTGAAAAAGTAGATGAGAAAACTTTGTTGAAAACTATTGACGAGAGTTCCTGTAGTAATTGTAACGATGAAAACGAATCAATTAAGGTTGTTGCTCAATCAAGAATTACGAGCGATGTAAGTGGAGAGAAAATCAAATTAAAGGAAAAGAAAAGAAGAGTATCGTTTGCCGAACCAGATATTTCGATATTCGATGGTAATAGTGAATTAATTTCTGTTAAAAATCAAGATAAACAAAGTACAGTGTCGTCGAATGACGATCCAAGCGATTCTGCAAATAATAGCGATGATGATATTATTAGAATAGAATTTAAACATACGGACAATAATTTCTCTCTACCAGAATCGACAGGGAATGAAATAACGTCGCCTAGAGATATATACGATATATTTTCAAAACCAAAATCGATATTGAAAAGATCGCCGAACGATGTAATGCCTTTGCAAAATATTTCTTTACCTACATATAGTTCAGGGGAGGAAGAGGAAGAAGAAGAAGAAAAAGAAAGTGCAGGCGTTAAACCTTCCGCTTACCATTGCGTAAGTAAAAGATTTTACTTTTGCAAATTCAATTAATATATCACCAAAGAATAATAATATTAATATTTATTTTCATTTTATTAAAATCTTAGATCGTGAAGAACATTAGCGAGACGGAATTAGCAACGCCTAAGAAAAAGAACGATGAAATTATTAAGGAGAAGAAGAAAAAACCGCTCAGTAAATTTAAAATGGAGCGTTCTTTGTGCGTCAAATAAATGAAATAAATATATCGATCTTGAAATAATTTACTCTTTCCTCGTTTTCTTTAATTCATAGTTAGAAAAATATTAGATAACAATTCCAACAGGTTTCAATAGCTAATCGTATTTATGTTGAACGATTGAGAACTAACTTCGAGAAGGATAAGCCTAAATAATTTTAAATCATAAATGATTTATTTCGAACGATAAATATGTTCTCATTTTGAAATCCATTTTAAACGAGCAACTTGAAATAGTTTCACGTGCGCTCGGCAAGGTCATCGAATTTCTCACCTACTCATTTATTCGGCTGGTGTAGCATAAAGGACAAAGGGCTTACGTAATGTAGCACTCGGAATGCAAACGAGTCGAGGAATACCGTGATTAGGAGTACGATTAGTGTAACGATCTTTATCTCCTGACAACGATTAAAAGCTTCGCGAGTTATATGTTCGATTCGTACGTGAGAACCTTGATGTTTATTGAGAGATTTTATCAACTAAAATAAAAATAAAATAAACTCTATCCCCCCCTTTTTCCTTTCCTTTTATTTCCTTTTCTTCCTCTCTCATGAATTTATTGAAATTTTAAGATCAACGATAAGACAAAGGCTATGTCGAATTAATTCTTGCACAATGCACGTTGCAGCATTACGGTGCCCAGTTCATTGACGTTCTAATCGTTTTATGCATCTTCTTGTGTTTATTAAATAGTGTCTTTTATATATATATATTTTTTTCTTTTTGCATTACAATGGAAGCTCCGACGACATTGAATACGTTTTTGAAAGGAGATATATCTTTTCTTTTTTTTTTTTAATAAATTTTTTATTTAACATCGCGCAAAAAATAATCAGCTTAGATAATATGTGTGACAAGTGAAATCGTAAGAGACGTAATTCTTCTCGGATTAATTAGAAAGGATGCGCTAAATATAAAACGCTAACAAAAAAAAAAAATAAAACAGTAGAACGTATCCTTTTAATAAAGTGAAAATGACAGAGAGATATGCACGTGGGGGTACAGAACAATTAAAGTTGTTCACAGTCTCACGTGTGTTGTCCTTATACATAATACGCCGTAATTAGGGCGAGACACAAAGCCACATAGGGAGGAGATCATTTTAAAGAGAAGATATACTCCAGGACAATGAGATAATTCAATACTGTTGTACTTGTCTCTTGCAGTGAACGTATATAATCAGAACATATGATAAATTATCGAGATACATTTCATAAGCAGCATGGACCACATTTCAACGTGGTTGAAATTCGCTAATTTCATTTAGAATTTCGTCCACGCCATGCAACAAATTCTCTCTCAACAATCAACAACAAAAATTAAATGATAAATGGAAAAATAATAAATTCGATTTATTTCGTGTTTCCAAAGTTCATCGACTTATATTATATTTGCAATACTACTATTCGAATGGAATGAACTAACTCGAATTGAATTTTGTAGAATAATTCCGGGTCACGTTGGCTTTTAAAATAATCGCTAAGAGAAAATATGAGCAATATTTTGATTTGTATTCTTTGAAGAAAATCGGACACAGAAGGATTAGTGTTTGTCATTTTTTTACGTGTGTGTGTGTGTGTGTGGGTATGTGTTTTGCGAGGTGTGACGACGAGGAGGAGGAGGAGGAGTGAGAGAGACAGGAGACATGCGCTCTAGAAGGGTGCGTTTCCCTTTCTTATTGCAACGGGGTTCTCACTGTAGTAGGGGTTGGAAATCCAGTTTTCATCCCTCAGTTGAACGCCGCGTGCGAGCGTGACAAGATGAGAGAGCACGGTGGTTCATTTCCTCATACGCATTTTCGTAACTAACATTCCTAAACTCACGGTCGCCCACACGTTATTTTATTTCCCTTATCATTATTTTTTCGTCACCACCCACCCCCTTAATCCAATTTTAAACGCGTGCTCTTTTTCACACCGATCGCACCAAACCCGATAGACTAAATAATAAGGGCTGAAATAATAAAAAACTATTGAACAGAATTACGCTATACAATTAGAAATAAATTTATGACTTTTTTATTATATATTATATCAGTAATTAGTTTATTATTATTTTTCGTTACCATAATGTAAAACAAACAAAATTACAACTCCCCCTTGTACCCCTAGTTCATCTATTTCTATTTTCTATATTTTATAATCTTTAATGACATTTAATATTATTTCTTCTTCTTCTTCTTCTTCTTCTTCTAAAAAAGAAAAGTATATTCAATTATCGAGAATTAGGGGAAAGAAAAAAAAGAGACAGTAAGAATAAAATAAATACGGTATCGATGAATATCGTTTGGAAGTTTGAAGTGATCTCACATCGATCATTTGTTTTTTTTTTATTTTTAATACTTACTTTTGATCTGTCTATCTATCTATCCATCTCTCTCTCTCTCTCTTTCTCTTCCTTTTATCGATATATGCACTTTAAGGCAACGAAGATCGTAGAAAATCAATGAACTATGCGCTCGGTCGATCAAACGCCACAACAACTATCGACAAGAACAGCTTGCAACTATTAAGAAAATTCGATTTGCGCGAAAAAAAGTACGTTTTTAGTTGATTATTTGAAAACGCGGGTCCACCTCTATTTTATTGTTTCGTTCGATCTTCGATTATAATAATATCTCACAAGGAAGGGTCTTTTTTCTTTTTTTTTTTTTCTATCTTCCAGGGTGATACGAACGGGAGAATCAGTCATGTTATCGACGTCGTTGTCGTTGACGAGATTGAGAAAGACAGGTACGTTTTTGCGATCATCCAAGTGGAAGGTGCAGTGCCTCGTGGCCTTGGAATTTCGTTCCAAGGGATAAGAAAACAAGTATAGGAAGATTTTCAAAGATTTTCAATCGATTAGTTTTTCGAACTTTAATTTTACTTTCGTAATTTTGGACTAAATGATAAATAAAATAATATAAAAGTAAATTTGTCGTTTGAAAAATGAATGGTGCCAATCGCGGTGATGTATGTAACAGTGATCATCGCACGATGACGTGATTTTTGTCTACGCGAAAATAAAGGATTTTCGAAAGAAAAAATAAAGAAGAAGAAGAAGAAAGTTCCTGATGATAGAAAGGAAGAAGGGATCGGTCTAACGATGAGTGTCAGTAAATTTCGTTACGCTTTAGTATTGCTCGCGTTTACGCGCGAATTTTTGTTAATCGATTGCAAGTGGGATACAACGACTACTACGACTACGACAACCGAAAAATTGGAAATGTCGAAAAAAGAATATCATCGGGATCTTCGTGATGAACGATTAATAAATAAAAAAGAAACTGATAAGAATTCGCGAGAATATCTTAACGAAAATAATGACGTTGTTTTCGTAGTAACATCATCATCAGGTGATCGAAATAAACGTGCTGTTACATCGAAAGAATTGTTATCGAGTAAAGAAATTGATAAAGAATTGGAAACGAGTATCGAAAAACCACAGATAAGACATGGAAGATCGCGTAGTCATTTCGTTCGACAAATCAAATTGGAAGATCTGGAATCGTTGAGGATTAGGACCAAAAGGATACACCTTTCATCGAATTACAGTGATACGGAAATCGAGAAAGATGAAGATTTGGATTACTCGAAGAGATACGAGTCACCAGGAGGAAAAGAAAATATCGTAGAGGAGACGAGTAAAAAGGATCGATTGTCTTATTATGGTACCCCTGAGACGTGGACCGAATCAACTAGACAATTGAATGATCTAATTCGTAAAGTATTTCGACAGCACGCAGACGTAACTGCTCATGTTGATCATCACGAGGAAGAAGGAGGAGGGATACTGTTGAATAAGTTTCGAAAAAAAACTTCGCGATTGGTTAAACACAAGATTGAGGATCCATTCGATTCAACCGAAAAAACGATCATCGCTTATGGTCGTCTTTTGCATACCTCGGTGAACAAAGAAGAATCTTCGAAAGTTAATATCAACGAAAATGAATTCAAAAAAGAAGAAGAAGAAGAATTGGGTGACACGTTGGGTGATCGTCAAATAATTGGGAATAACAGTAGTTCGATAAGTAAAGACAATGATTACTACGAGAGTTTTACTACAGACGTTGTTGAAACAAATGATGATGATGATGATGATGATGGTGACGTTATTGATGGTGACGATGAAGATGATCTTCCAACGAAACGATATCCCGAAAAGGAATCCGTTCAAGTAGACATTGTTACGAGATTTCTTCGTATTATCGAGAATCAACACTTGCTAGGTGAAAATTGTACCGCCGGTACTGATTTAAATCTCGGCGAGGGTGTCGTAGATCGTTACGCTCAAGAAAGGTTTCGATTGGAAGCTAATCTTGCCGTAAATCGTGCCAACATGTTAACAAGATTATGGAAATATGCACCTGAAGTAATGCTATCATCGGAATATCTTTTACACGCTAGCGTATTATCTATGGTTGAATTCGACGAAGACATATTTGCCGCTGGTAATTGTTACGACAAATTACAATACAAAGATCATTGGCTTTATTGTCCCTTTGCCCATCGGCTACCGGATCAGGAAGGGGTTTTAGTTAAGGACTTGGCGATCGAGTATAAGTACTTGAGCAACAGTAGCGAGTGGTTTTACATTGCCAGGAAGAATGCCGAGAGGGTTATCGCCAGTAACAACCAATTTAGTCGAGGTAAGTGTAAGTAGATGTATGTCCTCCTATTTTCGTTCTATCGGACCAATAAACTACTTTTATTTTCAGTCTATGATTCTACAGTTATATCCTTTTATTTTTCATCTCTTTCTTATATTTTTCTCTCTTGACATATAAAAATATATTTATATGTAAGGCATATTTGAGATTTATAGAAATTAAAAGATAATTATTTAAATATTATTTATTATTTAATACTTTATTCGCGTTCGTTTAATTTATAATACAAAAAGCATATCTTCTACGAATAGTTTCTTTTGTTTTAAATACGTCGTTCGTATACTACGTTACGATTTTCTATCGTAGATTCAGTTGCATTTTTTTTTTATTTTTGTTAAATTTCGATTAGTTTTTCTCATTTGTTAGACTTCGCGTGACAAACACATGGCACTCGGTAAAATAGTTAAAAGGATTTATGCGTAGCCACGCGTCGTACAAAAATGTTCATTCTCGACCTTTCGAATTCAACGTGGGGGGTGCCTGGGACTTTTTTTTCGACAAATTCATGTTTCAACTGAAGTATAAAATATGTCTTGGTCGTTGTAATTGACTACAATTAATTAAACAATTAATTCAGTTTAAATTGTAACGTACGGTGTATCGCTAGGCGTTTCCCCACTTGTTACGTCGTAAATCGTTTTAAATGGCTGCTGGTTATAAGAAGGAATGTATGGGGGTTTTTATCCCTTTATATACTCTCTAATTGTAGAGAGTTGAAAAATAAAAAAAAAGAAACGTATCATTAATTATAAAAAGAACAAAAAAAAATTAAGGTTCTTTTTTTTTTTTTTTAGAAAAGAGATCCGATTTTTTTCTTCCACCCCCAACGCACTACTTTTTTCTTTTTCCTTTCGGTTCTTTTTTTTTTTTTGACTCGAGAGTCAAGAATAATCTAAGGATTAGTATATTAAAAGTTTAAATAGAATTCATGTTATTTAATTAGCCATTTGGTTGAATAAATGATTTATTAATTAATATAATAATTACGCACATTTATTGGGCTTTTTGATTACGATCAATTTGTTATTAAAACGTTGCAAAAATTACAAGTTTTATCCTAATAGAAAATTCAACAAAGATTTTATTCATCTGTCTAATGAAAAAGTCGAATTTTTACTAAGAAAGAAAGAAACATAAAATCGTAAAATTTTACGCTGATATTGCAAACAATCTGATTTATCGACTTCATTTTTGCTTTATGCAAGGTAAAAACTAAGAAATGCATTCTATTGATTAAATCTTTGTCTTCTCTATTAAAAGTTACTTTGTCCTTTTGACCTATCAAATCGGTAATTAATATTACAGAAAGAGTAAGAGAGAGAGAGGGAAAAGGATTCGTGAGAATCGTGAAAATAAATCGATATGAACAACAGCTTGTTGCGATTATTATCGAATTAATATTAAAAGTAATCGATAATTTAAATCTAATAATATATTTGGAAGAAACAAGTTTACGATAAGTACAACGAAATGATTGATTTCCTCTGTCGAATATTCATTAAATAAAATCATGTGTACAAATGTTATTTTATTTGAGAATATTTGTAAATAATTCCTATGAAATTATTTAAGTTTTCTTTTTCTATTTTCTTTTTAATACTAACAATTTATAAAAATCAAACGGACATGAAATAATCGTTCTTCGATACTAATGAAATTGAACGACAAGGTAAAAATGCATTTTTACTAAAAATCAAATTAAAATATCTCAAAGTTTCTTCTATTTTCTCTAGTAAAGGGAAGATAGGTGCGGTAACACATGAGATAACGTTTAACTTCTATCCTGTAGAATCCATATACGATCCAATCTCTACTTGTTCTAGAGTTTATTAAAGGTTGTTTAATCAATGTTCGATCAGACCTAGAGAATAAGGGTTTTAGAAAATCGATAAGGTAGATAGATAGATATTAAGTGAAAGAAGAAGTATACACAAATTTTCTAATTAATTTCAATCTTAACGTAGGAGTGTCTAGAAAATCGATCGATCGATTCTATAATAATAAATAAAAAAAGTTATTGGGAGGAGGAGGGGGGGGGGGGGGATAGATAAAAAAAATCGAGATAATAATTACAAATAGAAAAGTTCGAAACGATGATAGTTAATTAATCTCGTCTGTTTAATGCAAGTAATCGTCAGAGGCTTTATAGAAATTCGGATTGCATTTTTAAACTCTATAGAAATTGTTTCCTGCATCTCACCCCTTTTCTTTTTGTTCTTTTTACAACAAGTTTATTTCTAAATATATAATCAATCACAAGGAAACTAACCCACACTAGCAATAAAATATGAAGTGTTTTCGGAAAAAAGTATTCAATTTTCAAATGGGATTTAATTGCTAAATTCATTGTTTTTCCATTACTTATATTGGTTTTGTTAAAACTTTGAATAAAATATTGAACGATATGTTTAACTTGTGTACGTAATATTTTAGAAATTTCATATATAATGTTTAGAGAGTTATGGTACTTTCGGGATTAATAGCGTTTTGTCTAGCATTATCTCTAGGAGTCGTTTATGGAGACTATGGTTTATTCTATCGGTGGTTTCGTGGTTTTCACTGACAATGAAGTTGTGTATTTTCTCGTTGAAAGCTTACATTTCTTCCTAGATATTTTGCATGCATAAATATGTGAGATGCGAGTTTAGTGTGTTATATATGTATGCACTGGGATAATGCTAACAATAAATATGTTTAAAAACAGAAAACGAAAAGAAAAGAACATTGTATGTATAAGTGTATTTCAGCGAACGATTATCAAGTTTGGTTTTGGTATAATATCGGTTAAGATTATTCTACGTATGTATCTGTGTGTGTATGTATGTTGCAAGTCTGAAAGAAAAGAAGAAAATAATGCATCGGTTGCATTGGAATAATCGAAAGGTAATAAAACGAGTATATGTATATATATATATGTATATATAATTCGTATATATAAATTAGAGGATTATTACGTCTATTATTTAAACGCTGATCACAGCAGAATTTAAAGCCTCTTTTAAGCTCCCTTTTATTCATAAATTTTAATTACCGTATTCCATTTTTAATGGACTCGATTTTCTTCATAATCATGTACTCTTTCATCGGAAATAATTATCAATACCTTTCACATTAATTGACTCTTTCTCTCTCTCTGCCAAAATCAATTTCATTTGTGAAAATATAAATAGACGTTTATTTTATGCTAGTAAAGTAATATACTATGTGTATAATTAGATAATTATTAAATGATAATATTTATGAAAATATTATAGGGAATAAAATTCATGTCAGTGTATCATAACCAGTCATCATTATTTTTTTTTTTTTAAACAAAATTCGTTAAAGATTATTTATTATAAATAATAATTCTTTCGAAAATTAGGATAAAATAGTATAGTGTAATAGAGTAATAAAGTAATAAGAGAAAGGATATGAAAATATTGTTACGAGTATATACACAGGATATTCTCATGGGATGGTAATTATGAAGACATTCTCTTGCTACAAGGTTTCCTTCTTGAAGAAGTTTTCTCTGTTGACTATATTGTGCTTCTTGTTATATCTAAGTTTCCTTTCATCTAATAATAGCTAGTAATAATAAAAAGCTCTTTCTAATGAATCAATTTTTGTATACCCTTAGGTATCATAAAAATTCATATGTGCATTTAATTATGATACAAAAATTAAAGGTACAATTTATTTGATATTAAAATGATTTATAATTTGATATCACATATATTTATATTATATACAAATTTTCAGGAGTTTTATTCACCATGAGTTACTCTACACAAACCTAATTAAAAATATCAAAGGATCATCTACAATTTTTCGTTTTCGTTCCTCTCTCTCGTTGTTTTTTTAAATATATTATAAATATAATTTTATATAACAGCAATCATTTATTTTCTGAAAAAGAAAAAAAAAAAAAGAAAAAGTTATTTTCCATATTCATACACACATAGCCACACATACATACACGCGTATATATATTAAATGTGAAAAAGAAAGTTGCATAATTTATAGATACACCAAGGTTCATCTCGGTATTTGAGTATGCATTGAATTCACAAAGCTTTTCGTTAAACGTTTATGAAAGAAATAGAATAACTGTGAGCGCTATTAATCGATTCTACTTTGGCATTTACATATATCTATGGTCTAGTAGCTATTTCCTATTCAATCGATTTTCATCCTCGGTAAAGTAAGAACGGTTACATAGTTGTTATAGTAATAGTAATAGTAGTAGTAGTAGGTATTGTATGGAAAAAACAATGGCTGCTTTTATCACAAATTTTCTATTCGTCGAGTTACCGTCACTTTCGATGAAGAAAAGCGTTTGATAATTAACATCAACTAACTAACTGACTGTCTGATTGACTGACTGACTG
This sequence comes from Polistes canadensis, assembly GCF_001313835.1. Taxonomy (NCBI): domain Eukaryota; kingdom Metazoa; phylum Arthropoda; class Insecta; order Hymenoptera; family Vespidae; genus Polistes; species Polistes canadensis. The sequence continues at coordinate 224,551 of NW_014569736.1, forward strand.
ACTGACTGACTGACTGACTGACTGCTTGTCTGACTGACATCGGAAATATTCTCGATTATCGATCAAATTTTTAAGACATTTTATTTATGGTAATACCTGTGTAACAGGCAGCAATTTGTTTTTTCGTGTTTTTTTTTCCAAATATTTTTCCTGTCACGTGTTTGAAATATTTATGCATTCTTTATTAAAATATAACCCCGACGTTACAACCATGCACCTATTAAAAATACTGACCCCTACCCCTTTCTTTCCCCCTCATTCCTATATCCCCGCACCTATCCAGTTAATATGTCGAACGAATGTTTATTTATAGTCGAATCAAATATTCATATATGGGGATTTATTTTTTACAAAATATCTACGAGAACAATTTTCTTCTGTGTGTGTGATTAAAAACTGTTTATAATCTCCACATTACCTTAAATAATCTATAGAATAATTGAGTTCTGCATTTCAGTGGTAACATATATATATAAACAATTGTTTTCTGATGGTAGAAACTATTCAACGAATATCGTATACAACAATTTTCCATACTTTAACAGATGAACCTGGTTAATCTGCACATTACCTTAGATAATCTGCAGAATAATTGAGTTCTGCACTTCAGTGGTAACACATATATATCTATAAACAATTGTCTTCTCATGGTATAGAAACTATTCGTATAGAAAATAATTTCTCATATAACGCATAATTTAAAAGTTATGCAAATTGAGCCCCAGGTATAACAACGCTTACAGCCAATAATACCAACGTGCAAGCGACATCGATCACCGAGGACACGCTTTCCGACGTCATGCTTTCCATCGGGGACCGCCACGGATTATCGATTGTTAAACTCAAGATGGTAGAAGAGAGAAAGAGAGAGAAAGAGAGAAAGAAAGAGAAATATACGTGGATTACTTCCGCGTCAGCGCCCGATTTTATTCTCTTGGAAATAAAATATCTTTTAGAACTATGACTAGTCATTAACCTGAAACCCACCCCCGCCCTATGCCCCCTGTTGATAAGCCATGATTTTCTTTCTACGATTCCAGATCGATTTGGAAATATTTTAATAAGATAAATAGATAAATAATAGATGAATGGTATTGAGGATGATTATTTCGTTTCTATCGTGTGATACCATTATTTTATTTTTTAAAATGATCGGTACATTTTTTTGTGTTCGATGTGATTAAGTAGATTAAAAATTCGAGGATAATTCTATACGAATATTTTGTTTTTTTTTTTTCCAATTAATAATAATAATTATTATTTTTTATTACGATTATATATTACGCGTGGGCGTATATATAATAATGATTTAATAAACACGATTCTTAGTATAAATCAAAGTTAACAATTATAAACGTAAATGAATATCACAAATTTTCTAAAGGTTTAATATAATATAATTTGAAAATTCATGAATTCTAATGTTCGTTTGACGTTAATTAAAAAAAAGTAATGAACATTTTCAAGCGATACTAATGAAATGAGAATCCTTTACATGGTGCTACAAGAAGAATTCAAATGCAATTAAAGTTTTGTGACAGATATACTTCTGGAATAAAAAAAAAAAAAAAAAGAGAAAAAGAAGAGAAAGAGAAAGAAAGAAACGACAAAGAGAGAAAGAGACCGAGAGAGAGAGAGAGAATATAAATAGGTTTTCCTAATAATGACTAAAACACAATATCACGCAAGGTACAACAACAAGTTTTACGTGAAGATTTTCTATTTCGCGCTATTACTATGAGAGTACAACCGTATATGTAGGTACAATGGTACCTCGTATTTACTTTACAGACGCAATATCTCGTATTTAATAAGACGAATATTTCCTTCTTTAGAACGTTTACCTTTTAAATCTAACAATATGAGTTTGTTTCACCTTTATCTTTCAGAAAACCGCCCACTAAAATTTATCAAAGTATTTCACGAAATGAACTTTTATAATATTAACGTTTTACCTATGTGTCTCTTTATTTATTTATTTATTATATTTCGTGTACAACCATTCCCCAACAAACTAAATCATAAAAACGTACACTATTCGCATTAGAAAAATGCAATTATGCAAAACAAACAAAATAATATATATATCTTGTACCATAAAACACATGAAAGGGATGACAACTCCATAGAAAATAATTCGAAAAAAAAAAGAATGAATAAAGTTTAGTACATCGTTAGAAGATATTCCCAACTATTTCTTTCTAACNCTGGTTAATCTGCACATTACCTTAGATAATCTGCAGAATAATTGAGTTCTGCACTTCAGTGGTAACACATATATATCTATAAACAATTGTCTTCTCATGGTATAGAAACTATTCGTATAGAAAATAATTTCTCATATAACGCATAATTTAAAAGTTATGCAAATTGAGCCCCAGGTATAACAACGCTTACAGCCAATAATACCAACGTGCAAGCGACATCGATCACCGAGGACACGCTTTCCGACGTCATGCTTTCCATCGGGGACCGCCACGGATTATCGATTGTTAAACTCAAGATGGTAGAAGAGAGAAAGAGAGAGAAAGAGAGAAAGAAAGAGAAATATACGTGGATTACTTCCGCGTCAGCGCCCGATTTTATTCTCTTGGAAATAAAATATCTTTTAGAACTATGACTAGTCATTAACCTGAAACCCACCCCCGCCCTATGCCCCCTGTTGATAAGCCATGATTTTCTTTCTACGATTCCAGATCGATTTGGAAATATTTTAATAAGATAAATAGATAAATAATAGATGAATGGTATTGAGGATGATTATTTCGTTTCTATCGTGTGATACCATTATTTTATTTTTTAAAATGATCGGTACATTTTTTTGTGTTCGATGTGATTAAGTAGATTAAAAATTCGAGGATAATTCTATACGAATATTTTGTTTTTTTTTTTTCCAATTAATAATAATAATTATTATTTTTTATTACGATTATATATTACGCGTGGGCGTATATATAATAATGATTTAATAAACACGATTCTTAGTATAAATCAAAGTTAACAATTATAAACGTAAATGAATATCACAAATTTTCTAAAGGTTTAATATAATATAATTTGAAAATTCATGAATTCTAATGTTCGTTTGACGTTAATTAAAAAAAAGTAATGAACATTTTCAAGCGATACTAATGAAATGAGAATCCTTTACATGGTGCTACAAGAAGAATTCAAATGCAATTAAAGTTTTGTGACAGATATACTTCTGGAATAAAAAAAAAAAAAAAAAGAGAAAAAGAAGAGAAAGAGAAAGAAAGAAACGACAAAGAGAGAAAGAGACCGAGAGAGAGAGAGAGAATATAAATAGGTTTTCCTAATAATGACTAAAACACAATATCACGCAAGGTACAACAACAAGTTTTACGTGAAGATTTTCTATTTCGCGCTATTACTATGAGAGTACAACCGTATATGTAGGTACAATGGTACCTCGTATTTACTTTACAGACGCAATATCTCGTATTTAATAAGACGAATATTTCCTTCTTTAGAACGTTTACCTTTTAAATCTAACAATATGAGTTTGTTTCACCTTTATCTTTCAGAAAACCGCCCACTAAAATTTATCAAAGTATTTCACGAAATGAACTTTTATAATATTAACGTTTTACCTATGTGTCTCTTTATTTATTTATTTATTATATTTCGTGTACAACCATTCCCCAACAAACTAAATCATAAAAACGTACACTATTCGCATTAGAAAAATGCAATTATGCAAAACAAACAAAATAATATATATATCTTGTACCATAAAACACATGAAAGGGATGACAACTCCATAGAAAATAATTCGAAAAAAAAAAGAATGAATAAAGTTTAGTACATCGTTAGAAGATATTCCCAACTATTTCTTTCTAACAATTTCGCAAGGGTTGCGGCCGGTCAGCACTTTGACCGAAATCTAGGACACACGTGCAAGCACACATTTTTACTATAGGCTAACACTCTCTCTCTCTCTCTCTTTCTCTCTTTCACGCTTGAAAGGATCACTTATCCTAGCTGTTTCTATCTATCTCACTTGTTCTTTCGTTTCCTGTTACATTATTTCTCTCTCTCTCTCTCTCACATTCTTTCGTTTTTTTCTGTTCTTTTTCTCTTCGTCATTCTGTAAAGTAACGTCCATCCGAGTGCAAATTCGAATACGGCCTCTCGAAAAGGCTTTAGACGACGATAAACCCTCCTCCCCCTTTACCTCCACCACCCACCCACCCACTTACACTCCTGTTTCCATCCTCAAGTTTGATTTTATCGAATACTCACGTATACTCTATATAAAACCATTGCTTTTTCAAAATCCTCTATTTAAATGGCAACCCTCTCATCATTCGTCTTATTTCCTCTCTCTTTCTATCTTTATATTTTTCTCTTTCTCGTATTTTCTAGAACACGATTCAAGACTATCGCATTGTGCACCAAATTCCAGCACGAGTTTTCCTACTTGCTCTTTTGAAAACGCAATGCGAGAAAATCCAACAAAATGTTCAACGAGAATAACCATTATTCTTTTTATATTCGACACGTGAATTTACATTTATCTAATATTTACCCCCCGCCGACCCCTCCTTAAATTTTTCCCTTTCTTCTACTCGTCATTTTACAAAATGATTCGACAGAATAGAACGGTAATCCATCTCTGTGTATGTGTGTGTGTTTTTTTGAAAGGTAAAAAAATGTTGTTACTATTTATTCAGTATTTCCTCTCGTCCAAAATTAGAATTTTTGATGATATAGGTTCATAGGGAACTTGGACATGAAAAGAAGTAGAACTTAATTTAATTAAGTTGGATGTTTCGTCCCTTTATTGGTTTTGTTTAAGTTTTTGAATAATAACGATCAAATTAACGAAGTTTAGATGTATTGTGTGTTGGAATATTATAAAGAAAAATGTATGTCTACTTAAATAAAAAAGACACTGAGCTTTAAAGATTAAGTTGCTGAAGAAGTCCCAATAAAGGGACGAAACGTCCAACTTAATTAAATTAAGTTCTACTTCTTTTCATGTCCAAGTTCCCTATGAACCTATATCATCAAAAGTTGTTACTATTATCTATTATCGATCTTTAAATGAAATATTTGTCGAATTTTCTCGTTATATATATAATATTTATATAATATATTCTTTTTTCACGTATAATTGTGTTATTTGAATAAATTATTATTTATACGATATATGTGTTACGTGTTCAATGTTTTGTTCTCGAGATAGAAATATAAAGGTAAGATGTTAATTGAACATTAATGGATAAAAACATAAATGCATAATCGTAAAAAATATCAAAAAGTATAAATGGAAACTTAGTAAACTGAAAGATAAAATCCTCCTCCTCCTCCTCCTCCTTCTGCTCCTCCTCATTCTCTTCCCACCCCCTCCTCCTGTATGTATGATATTACTGTTTCCCTTTTTGTACGCACGAGAAAAGATAAAAGAAAAAGAAAAATTGTAATTGACGATGAGAAAAGAAAAGATCCATTTAAAACGCGTTTATGTATTATTATATATTATATATTACACCTCGTGTACAAGTAATTTTCTGTTCGTTACTGTTTTTTTTTTTTTTTTAATTATTTCATTTGATTTATTCGCAAAAGTATTTATAATTCGCATTTTTTTCGTTCTGCCCCATGTAAAAAGAATATATTACTAATTAAGTATCGTAAAATGTTATTATTAACCACCGACAACGTTACGTACAGGAGATATAAATTGAAAAAGATAAATGGAAAGATAATCTCATTTATACGAGTAGAAAATGATCGTTTGATGATCATATCTAAATCCTAACGAAAAGGGAATTATACGAAAGAAGAAAATTTTTTAAAATTCGATACAAGAATTATGGTTTTAATAATAATAATTAATCATGGGAATATAACGTGACATTGTAACGAAACGTGGTTCAAGTTTCCCATGTTATTTGTCTTTTCAACGACGACGATATAAACCGAATACCGTTTTCAATAAATAAATAAAAAAAAATAAATATAAAAAGAAAAAAGAAAAAAAAATAGAAGGAATACGAATGTGGTGGTAGACGTTGAACGAACTAACTAAAGTTTTTCTTCTTCTTAGGTAACTGCCTCGTTAACTTTGCATCTATTTTTCAACTTAATTACCATGAATACTGTTACACTTAATCCCTCTTTTATTTTTATTTTGTTTTTCTTTCTTTCTTATTCTTCTTCTTCTTCTTCTTTCTTAAGTTGCGTTTAGAGTGGAAAACAACTTTCAAGAGATTCTTCTTTCCATCATCGTCCTCTTGTGTTTCTTTTTTCCCATTCATGCGATACATTTTCACGATTAGGTGAAGATAAATAAATGTATAGGTAAAAATAAAAAGAAAAAAGAAAAGAGTTTAAGAGTTAGAAGGGGGAAAGAAATGTAAAGAGAAAGAGAGAGAGAGAGAGAGAGAGAGAGAGATAATAAATAAAAAAAAGTCAAAATACGCACGCGAGAAAGCAATTCTATCATTTTTTTTTTTTTTCTTTTTTCTCTCCGAAAAAAAAAAAAGAATATTCCTCTTCGAGACGAGAATGAAGAGTTCTGTACGCGTCCTTTGAAGAAAAATTCATTTTCATATATATATATTCACATGATGGCTCCTTGAACGTATTACCACCATCCCTTCAACGTTTTTATATTCCATACTTTTCTAACCTGCCATATTCCAAACGTGATTATCTTTTTCGTGTAGCCAAAGTAGAACATTTTTTGCTTGTTACGTCGAGGATCTGATCAAGATGATCCCTGGCTTTTCTTCTTTTACCTTATTTTTTTTGTTTCTTTTTTTATTTCTCTGAAATTCCTTCAAAAGAGGAATCTTTTTTCTCTCTCTCTCTCTCTCTCTCTCTCTTTCTCTCTTTCTCTCTACACATACATGCATACGAGAAATAAATTTTTACCGACACCAATTCTTTTAATCGCGAATCCAAATTTCACTTAGATAAAAATTATTCTTATCTATTGCAATGTGTAACTTTACTTTTCTTTTTTTTTTTCTTTTGCCTATGCTAAAAAATGTGTATCGTTTTTTATTTAATTGAACAAACAAAATAATCTTCCATCGGTTTCTGTACGTGTATTATTATTATTATTATTTTCTTTTTTTAATAGCCCCCTTCGATCGAGCGGTGAATACTTTTTTTTTATATAGAAAATCCGCAATAATTTATTATTAAATGCGATAATTAATTTAGATTATTTTAATACACCACAGATTTAATAATAATTAATTATATTTAATATAACGAAAGAGAGTTTACTATTTCTTAATATAATTTTTTCATTTGACAAAATATATTCAAAATAATAACCAACACATATAACATTATTAAACACATATGTATATGCGTCAATAGTTCACTCTGGGAACTTTTATCACATGCATATATATATATATATATATATATATATATATTTGTAACACAGTCAAAGGGTTAAATAATAAACTTTTCCCATAAAACGTAGTTCACGTTAACGCAATATAACCTTTCGTTTGTTTTCTACCCTCTTCTCCTCCTCCCCCTCCCCGCCCCCTCCCAATGACAGTATGCTAACAAACAAGCATCGTTTTTTATTTCTCCCCCGCGTATTGTTATAATCTCGTTAAAAAAATAGGAAAAAAAAATATCTTTTTCTTACTGATGAGCCAGACGAAATATGCTGCTTTTAGCTAGGAAACAAGGATAATAAAGAGATTTTGCTTTAAACAAAAAAAAAAAAAAAA
>NW_014569736.1:232668-237182 GCF_001313835.1 Polistes canadensis
GAGATTTTGCTTTAAACAAAAAAAAAAAAAAAAAAAAAACAAAGTATAATCATTCTCATCGGTGTTATAAATTTACGAATAAATTCTTAAAAGATAATAAACAAAATAAAAAACAAATAAACGTGAACCTTGTCGCGTATCATAGGAAAGTAATGAACCAACCGGTGAGAAGCGTGAGACAGGGGGAGGGAGGGGGGAAGGGGGCAAGGAAAAAAAAGTTTCGGATTTAATTTTACGGTTCATTTTACTCGGAGTTATTTCTTAATGACGTTGCGAGAGCGTTAAAAAGCAATAATCACGCAGGGAAGATAATCTAATTATGCGGATAATTTAAAGATGGGAAGAAAGGGTGGCTGGTGGCAAAGAGGGGAAGAGAGGGATACTCGAACATTTTCTTTTTTTTTTCTTCTTCTTCATTTTAAATGATCTTGATATACGATCGAAAGGGAATGTTCCCCCATTTCTTGCTTGTATTCTGTCGCGTTTTGTTCTCCATTAATTAATTTTTATCTATCACAGGGGCAATTTGATAATTGAAATGAAAATTGAAAATGTAAGAAAAGAAAAAGAAAAAGAAAAAGAAGAAAGAGAAGAAAACAAAGAAATTAAGGATTCGAAGAAGAATTTTTTCATTAACAATTTACAACAATACCACCACCACCACCACCACCACCACCACCCCCATCATGATTTTGTTACATGGATGGACGTTTCATTTGGTCTCACGTATAAGAGAAACTAATTTTCTTCCTGAAAACTGCTCTATTCTCGGCCCTTCCTCACCCCCCATACGTGCGTTTGAACGCAGAAGAAAATGGGGATGGGATTGGGGAGAGATAGAACAAGACAACAAAGAAAAAACAACGATGAAGTAAGAAGAAAGATGATTGTTCGGTGGTAGGTGAAATTAAAGGATGAGAAAAGGGTGCGAAGGTATGAGGAAAGGAAAAAAAGAAAAAAGAAAAGAACCTCCTAACAACAGACTCCTTATGTGAGTTTGTAAAAAAAAAAGTACGAGACGCGTAACGAAATTATTATCACGAGTTCTCTCCATTTTCTATTTTTCTTTTTCTATTTTCTTCTCTACCTCCTTTTCCCTGGACAACAACGCTGGAGAAATTGGTCATTATAATTATTATTATTATTATTATTTTTTCGGGTAAATTTGCGTTCTAGGCAAATAGAAAATACTCGGTTATTTCCTTCCATCCATCCATCCATCCATCCATCCATCCATCCATCCATCCTACCTTTCGTTCTTCTGTTTCTTCTGTTTGCATAAAACAAGTGGAAAGTAGAGGAGAGAAGGGAAACAAAAAAAAATAACGTTGAAAGGTTAAAAATGTCAGGAAAGAATTGTTAACGAATGCGAAAAAAGAATATATATATATATATATATATATATATATATATATGTATATGTGTAAAGTGGGTTGGTTTGTGTACGTGTAAGTTAGTTTGCTTGCTTGCATGCTTGCTTGCTTGCTTACTTGTGCTTTTATGTATACGTGTGTATGTATATATGTATGTTTGTATGTATATGTTAGTGCAAGAGGAATACATATTTGCATGTGAGACTTTCTACGCGTGCAACGAAATGCTCTCAAACTCGACGTGTTTTTTCTACTCTTCTCGCGACTATTTGGCAACTTTCCAGTTCTCATTTCTAGCCCTCCTCCCCCGTCCACCTATTTCCTGTTTCTCCCATACTCTCCCCACCCTCAACCAACCCCCCTTCCTTCCCGGCACCCACTTCTCGCCCCTTTTTTTTCCCCCTCGTGACCATGACTTTACATTTTACCACGAATTTTAGAAACGTACCAGGAATCTCTTTCCTTTTTCTCTCTTTTTTCTCTCTTTCACTTTTTTTTTATTTTTCTGTTTTCACACGCGAAACGACAGCACACGTATTACCTAACTTACGTTACGATTACGTTTATTTTACCCCCTTTTTCGTATTAGAATTTTCATCCGGGATACGAGAATTGGTCGGATAATTTCTATTTTCTATTCGATGCTAAGAGGAGAAGGTACTACACGTTTGTTTCGTTTGCTTTAGATTTTTTTCTTTGTCACTTTTCATTCGAATTATTGCTTCTAATATATTTTTTTAATTTTTGAAAAAAGACCCATGTGTTGCATATAAATTATATTTTCCTTTTTTTAAATTGCACACACACACACATATATACACAAAGTTGATTTATTTTATTTTTATGAATAAAGGAATAACGTGAATTTATATATTGAGATTTTTATATATTCTTTACGATTTTGTTTATTTGAGTACTTTAAAAAAGAATATCTTCTTATTATTAAACACAATCGTTACTTAATACTCGACAACGATCATAATTATCTCATTTCATTCAATTATATTAATTATCGTCTTTGTTAAATTACAATTTTTGTAATTTAATTATCTTTCGTGGGAAATATTATCTACGTTCATTAAATTTGTATTAAAACAATATCAGAAAAGAAAAAGGAACCACGTTGAAGATGGAAATAGAAATAAATATGAAATTACAGACCCTTCCCCATTTCTCCCTTACCACCCCCCTCGAATCTCACTTTAATTTATACGATTTCATTCAATTGTTTTCGAACGAAGATAAATTTTGTTCAATAAACTTGTTTATTTTTTTTTTCCGATCGTTTCCTTAAATATATTCAACGGGATCTTAGATTTAATTAACTAAATATAGATTTATTTTAATATTTTATATGTATAATAAAAAGAATAATCGAACAGATGATTTTTATTTCGTAGATACAAATTGTTATTATTATAGATCAGAAAGCAAATAGAATCCCATTTTTCTTAGGAATCCGATACGCGAGTTTCTTGAATTATTTCAAATTGAAATCGAAGAATTCTATATTCCTTTACGAATATTAAATCCCACTTATTCTACGTTTATAATTAATATTTAAATCTCATTGAAATAAATTTCATTGGAAAATATATATCTGATTCGTGGAATATATAGTTAGAGGGATGTTTGAAAATAAAAACCAAAATGAAATCGATGAACGAAAGAACGAACGAACGAACGAATGAACGAAACGAAAGGATTCGATTATCCTTTTTATTTTTATTCCATTGATTTTATTCGATGAAATTGAATCTACTTCGCGTGTCGATAGAATATAATTATATCCCCAATTTGTTTTTTTTTTCTTTTCTTTTCTTTTTTGTTCGATCAATTTGAAAAAGAAAAATAAAAGAAAAAAGAACTATCTGCATTGATCTTTTTCGTTAATTACTTTTTCTTTTCTATTTTAAATGTTTAAACGAATTATCATCAAAAAAGTAGGTCGAATTATAGAATAATTTGTTTTAATTCGATTACACGAGAACGAATAATTGTTATAATACACATTGATATTAAAACACAAATTTTTCATGAAAATAATTCATTCATTCGAATTTAGTATTTTAAAGGAAACAATTGTATACGATTTTTCGATCATTTATTCATTCGCTATGGTATCAATTAAGATTTATTTTCTCAAATAAATTTCAACGTAACAAATAGTACAACATTTTTTCGAAATGGTAAATCCATGTTTAGAAATTGGAATGATAAATATTTCGTTGCATTTATGTATTTATCTTTGAATTATAGATTGCTTTGATATCTGTTCAAATAATACGAGAGTATTTGAACTGAAGTATATCGGAAATTTTCCTAACATTTGCTAGATATTGACGTTTGAAGTTTATCCTATGTGTGTATATATATATCTTAAAAAAAAATTCGATTAATATATCATCAATTATTGATACTTTTCATGTATCCGAAGATTCAATATATTTTTGATTGAACATATTAAATTATAATTGATATATAAATCAATATATAACTAAGATATAATTTTTCTAATCATTAATTATATAAAGAAATGTTTTGATTTTATTAATCTTATAGTTATAAAGAAAAGATATTTTTTTTTTCAATATAAGAACAATCATTATTAATTCGTACACAAATGATTTATTTCCAGGAAGATCATTTCCCATAAGAAAACAAATCTAAAATAAAAAATAAGATTCAATTGTATTCAGATAATCGTAATCGTTTATATGAACGTTTGGAAATTAGTCGAAGTAAAATATCGCGATCGTTAAAAAAAAAGAAGAAAAAAAAAAGAAAAAAAAAAAAAAAAAAAAAAACGATGGGAAATGCAAATGCAATCTTGGTGTTCGTTGTAAGTAGTTTCTATGCTTTATTATTCGACGACTAAGTTATCGTGACGAAAGATCTCGATGGTGTTCGCGTGTCTAGTGCAACAACTCTCGTAGTTGGTCTCCGTTACAAGCTTGCTCGACGTCCATTAAGTAGATTTAAATTTTCTTGATTGAACGACGACCATTCGATGTTACTTCTTTTTTTTTTTTTACCTTATATACCCCTGACTTCATTTTAATACGCATTTTTTTTATGTATGTATATACAGTTAAACCTCCTATAACACGGCACTCGCAGACCGCGATTTCCATATAACGC
>NW_014569736.1:238092-244288 GCF_001313835.1 Polistes canadensis
CGGTACGAATGATGTGATTTGTACTAAAATCTGTGTTTCTTACAGCGCTGTTTCCATACAACGCGGTAGCCGGTTTCCATACAACGCGCTACGAATTAGCTTGGTTTGTACGGTTAAATCCCAATTTCTTATAACGCGGTTTCCATATAACGCGGAACGCACTTACAGCGTTATAGGAGGTTTGACTGTATAYWCWYWCWWRYATWYAWAYWTARAWAWWRRTKKWKKWAYMTTGAAAATGTTTGGGAAGAAGAAAAGTGGAGTATGTCAGTTAAAATTTACTTACAATACATTTATATTATTTATCGTTTCCTATTTAATTCAATATTAATCAAATAGTTACATTTTTTTTAATTATATGAACTATTCTAGCATTGATGTTGCAAAAAGTATTATATAGATATTCACGAATTAGATATTTTCAATGAATGTTTACTTATCAAAATATATCTTTTCAAAGAAAATCTTTAAAACGTTTCTTTTTCAACACATAATCTTTTCTTTTTTTTCGGGAATATAATATATAAGTAATAATAATAAAAATAAAACTTAAAAGTGAGATATTAATTTTGGAAAATAAATTTCAAACCTATGGGGAAAATATATGTTTACAAATTTATTTCTACGGTAGGAAAGGAAAAATGGTGTCGAATAGTTTAAATGTGGGGAAGGGGGGGGGTAAAAGAAAAAGAAAAAGAAAAAGAAAAAGAAAAAGAAAAAGAAAAATAGAGAAAGATCGTGGAAAGGAGAGAAAATTTGAACCAAAAAAGGGTAACACAACCAGACGACAGACACGTGTCACGCGAAATTCAAGGCAAAGGTACAAAGTTAAAAGAAGGAAAGGGAAAGAAAAGGAAAGGAAAGGAAAGGAAGATATACTGTCGAGATGTCGACGATAGAGAAGACATTCTTTTCTTTTATCTTCTTAGACGCATGAATCAGAGATCTTCTTCTCTTAGGTCACGAATTCGTGGCTCGAACCCGTACATTTTGTGCTGAATTGGCACATAGCTTTCTGAATGTCGATGAAACTACGTTTTATCTTCCATTTTTTTTTCTATTCGATCCGAAAAAAAAAGAAAGAAAAGAAAAACTTTCTCCTTGTTTCCCGTTATTTTCGCAAAACAAATATTTTTCACTCCCCACTTTTTCGATTAATCGTAATAATTTGTCGATAATTTCCTATTGTTATTATTATTATTATTATTATTATTATTATTATTGAACGACAGTTAATGTATTTTCTTGCACATCATTTTTGATTTCTTTTTTAATTTTTTTTCGTCAAAAGACACCCGAGAAAAGAATCACGTTCGATCAACAACACCATGACTGCCCCTCACACCATCGTTGTTGAGTATTTCCTACGAGTTGAAAACAATTTGGAAATTTGCCAAAATTGATAATTGAAAAAAAGAAAAGAAAGAAGAAAAATCATTTTTATTCGACGTCAGAGTATTTGGGGAAACAACGTGAAATAATTTTTTGTTGCATACGTTTCTTTAAAACGTGTGTACTTTAAAATAAAATCCTTATAAGGTTCTTGTATTATTTTATTGATAAATCAAAAAAGAAATAACGATATCTGTAAACGGATTATAATATCTCGGCGAAGATTCTCTCTTTTTCTAAAAAAAAAGAAAAAAAATATCGGAAAAATTTTTGCATTTATGCGAACACTGCTTTCTAATACTATTCGCATAACGTCGGATTTAAGATTTAAAAGTCGTCGTCAATAAAATATAGAATGCAGGATAGAAAAAGGAAATTCAATTGGATATATGCGATCGAAAAAAAAAAAAGAAAATAAGACGATTTTATTTTTCTATCACAAAAGAATCAATCTTTTTAATTTTGGTAAAAATATAATGTAGACGTTAGGCTTATTATTAACACACACACAGACAAAAAAAAATATATTTGTCGCGAAATAATATCCCTTTCCCCTTTCCACCTATTTTTCTATAATATTATACGATTTACAGTAGTTAAAAAAATCTTTTACACATACGAATAAATAAATGGATAAGAAGTGAAAAATCATTGAAATGAATTTTGATATAACAAATTTCAATCAAAATATTCTATTGGGGGTTTTTATCTTTCCCATAAGTTATCGCACAAAATATACTTTCGTATTATCGATTTAAATCGAATTAGCATAAGAAATACATACATACATACATACATATATATATAAAAAAAAGGCTTGTTTTGCGAATTCTTTTCACAAACGTTTGAAGAAAGACTGGAAGATGCTTGAAATTGGTGAAGCTTTACACACGAACACTCACCTATCCATCCATCCATCCATCCAACCATCCATCCACCCACACACAAATATACATACATACAAATACATACACACACGGATACCCCCGTGTGGCAGAGCTTTCACGATTTTATTGGATTCGCCAATGCACCTCAGCGATCCGTGAATAAGCTGATATTTCAATTGAATCGACTCGCTTTCAACGATTCCGAACATGCGCATCTGTCCCTTCCACCTATTACTTGAGCAGGAACCCTACCGAATCAAACTCCTCCTGATCGAATAAACGAAGACCGTGTTTTACCAACTCAACCAAACCTATTCACCTTTTCTTCTTATCACCTAGGATACGATGATGATGATGCACGCGTGCGGAATCTGGTGCGGTACCATTCGAAAATATCTATTTCCTTCCAAATAAGAGACGTTCCTACAATTCTATTTATTTTCTATTTATTTTCTATTTATTTTCTGGTTTTTTTGTTTTTCTTACAACGCCCCCCACTCTCAATCAACCAACTCATCCCATCCCACTATCGACATTTTTTAATTTTCTTGTCCCCGCGTACGATTATCCTTACGATTTGTTTTTTTATTTATTTTGTTGTCCCCCTTCCATAATAATTTACCCCTTCGAATTTAATTTAGATGATAATTTATTATTATTATTTGTTTACTTTTTCGACACGATAAATAATGTCCCGATCGATTAAAGAATTTCTCGAGATTTCGAATACCATTGGGAAAAAAAAAAAGGAAAATACTTAAATATATATAATATATATGTATATTTTTGGTTCATATCTCACGCGAGAACAATTTTTATTTCAATTCGCGAAATACTTCGGAGAGATTACGATTTATATATTTAAATAAGACATTTTCATTTCCCCTCCCCCCTCCCTCCCTCCTCGCCCCCATTATCTTTATTGGAAACTATTTCACGCGATTTACCTTGATAACATTTCCAATGTACACTTTTTCTCTTTTTCTTTTATCTTTCAACGAGCGATAAGTTAAATCAATTGGATAGAAACGTAATCGTTTAAATCCTAAATACTTCGTAGAATGAAATTTTCCTTTCAATTTATCGTCTCGTTAAACGAGACTTAAAAAGAAAAAAAAAGAAAAAAAAAAGAAAAAATAAAGATAAAGAAGAAAAAAGAAGAAGAAGAAGACGGACGGGAGAAACAACAAAAATTCCGGGAATCAAAGGATAAGGGGAATTATCATTTAAAACTTATCTACCTGTGTGCATTCGACTATTTCTTAAGAATTAACTACCGTTCGAATTCGAGGAAATTACTGAATGAAGAAAGATTCTTCGAATTAATCTCGTGCGTTAGAGATAATCGGATAAATAATCGTAGGGGTGGAGGAGGGAGAGGGAACAAAGGGGTACTTCAAAGATTCCAATTGAATCTAACATTAGATCGGTATTTAACTTTTTGTTTTTGTTTCCCTATACAATTTCACAAATATTTTATCAAACGTTTATCAAAATAAAAGAAAAATCTATTCGGTTATTATAATAAATCTATATTCGATTTTATACATTATCGTGTGTGTGTTTTAACTTGGAAACAAGTATTATAAGTATTTCACAACCTTCGTTCTAAAATAACTCGTTTCGATTTTAGTTTAGAAATAACCGTGACGAAACTAACTTCGAAGGTAAATACCGATTACCCATTTGACTCGTTAGCGTGTCAAGAAAATCAATTTTTGCTTAATAACAAGAGTTACACAATAATGATTCTATTTAATTACATATACAGTTAAACCTCCTATAACACGGCACTCGCAGACCGCGATTTCCATATAACGCGGAACGCACTTACAGCGTTATAGGAGGTTTGACTGTATACACACACATGCATATATATATAGATATTAATTTATTAATATATTATATATAAAAGAGAGAAAAGAAATTATTCGATTTATAAGATATGTAAATGTTAACAAAATTATCTTGAAAAATTCTCATATTACATATATTAAATATTAATGTATTAATATAGATACAACAACAAACAAATAATTATTTAAAAAAATGAAATAAGTATACATACCATTTCACGATGATGATCGAATGATAAATAAGATCATCGTCAGTGCACACTTATGAAAATTTTGTGTTAAGTTGTAAATCTTATGTTAAATAAATTAACATTTGATATTTAATATAGCAATACTTTAACGATTAATATAACGCGAATATAACTTGTTAAATGAAATATATTGAAACTCGGTAAACCAGGCCGACATATGTTATATATTCACGTTACTTTTCTCGCGATGAATTTCTCGCATCGGTGATTTGTTTCAATTAAAAGTGTTACGTTTCGGTAAAATCGAAAAAAAAAAAAAAACAAAAAAAAAAAAAAACCACATATGGAAGGAAAGGAAAAAAATATCATTTTATATCGGTTTACTATACTAGACTGGATCTCACGTTCTCTCTCTCTCTCTCTCTCTCTTTCTAAAAATACTCTTTGAATTCATTCGACGTTTCGAATGCAATAACAATAATAACAAATAACGAAAGAGTCAGCACTTTTATTTCCCTTTTTGTTATCCCCTCGATTCGCATACTTTTACGCAGACACGTAGGTATGGTTATTTTTCTACAAACTTTTTCCAACGAGTTTGCCTAGATAAAAGATTAAAAAAAAAAAAACAAAAGAAGAAGAAGAAGAAGAAGAAAAAGGAAAAAGTAAAAAATAAAAGAGGAGGGGAAACAAAAATAGGAGAAAAACAAAATTGGCGAGATTTTTTTCTTTCCTCGTATGTACGAACTCGATTAATCTGACTTTACGTGGTCGAGAAATAGTAATCGATAATTCGTGGAAGGAAGGAAAAAAAAAAAAACAACATGTATTATACATATATAAATCGAATATTTATTAATGTAATACGAGAATTTGCAAGATGTGTTCCATTTGATATCTTCCCTCTCTCTCTCTCGTAAATTATTTGCTTTATCGTAAGATAATATTTAAGAAAAACATAAAAAAAATTGGGATGGAAGAATTTGCAATAATCCTATTACGATAAACGATATTTTCCTTTGTTTGTAACACGTTGCTAATGTTTTTTTTTTTTTTTTTTTTTTTTCATATAACACGATTTATTATACTCGAAACAACGAACGAAAATGTTTCCATTAAAATACCATTTTGTTTAATTCGAACTGAGCTTTTCAATACTAAACTGTTGTTGAACGAGTTAATTAAGTGCTATGGTGGAATGTTATTATTAAAAAGAAAATGTTCAGTTTATTAACGAATTTAACGAGAAATGTGGGAAAGAATTCTCGTTTGTTCGCATCGCATCGCATCTCGTTCGTTCGTTCGTTTGTAATCAGAAATTTCCTTCTTCTTTTTTTCCATCCTTCATTGTGAAATTACTAGCTTTTATGCAAATAAACAAAAAAATATATAACAAATTATTACGAAAATAACGTGAGAAAGGAAAGAAAAAACACGAAGCTTACCTCTTTCTTTTCTTTTTTTTTTTTTTATTATATTCGTCCGCGACAATAAAAAGAGAAGAGAAAAGAAAATATTAATAATCATGATTAACGATCAACTCATTGTTTTTTTTTTTGTTTAATTCCACTTGACGCTTGCTTGGCCACTCGAGTTTGAATTTTCTTCTTCTTCTTATTTTTTTTTATCCTAACTTTCCTTTCAAAGGGGCATGGAAACGTTAAAAGAAAATAAGAGGGCGGGAGGGAGGGAGGGGGTGGGAAAGGTAAAAAAGTTATTAAAAATATATGAACGTTTTGAAACGTGACGTGAGTTTCGTACCACCCCCAACCACCACCATGCCAACCAATGGCATATCCCACGGGTTTTATTCAACACTCATGGACCTTTTATTACTTCCCCGTTAGGAGAGTTAAAACCCCTTCTCCCC
>NW_014569736.1:244898-246472 GCF_001313835.1 Polistes canadensis
TTAACGCCGTAACAAATTTGTATACACCTGACGCCTATCATCAGTATAACGGGTTTCGCGTTATTTTTTTTTCCCGAAACCAAATTGTTTCCAATTCGTCGAGGAATATATATAAAGGGTGGATTTTTTTTTATTATATTATTATTTTATTCGGGCGATTAAAAAGTTCGTCAGACCTTGGTTTTTTTTTTTTCTTCACCCATCTCATCGATTAATAATAATAATAATAATAATAATAATATTAATATTTAATGATAATAATAAATGGTAAAAAAAAAAACAAAAAACGAAGACAAAAGAAAAAAAAATAGAGAAAGCAAAAGAAAAAAAATTCCATCAGCGTAAAGGGTAGGTGCAAAACTCGATGAAGAATTCAGTAGGATCCGTAACGCGCCAGAAATGAAAAGTAAGGGAACAAAAGCGTGATGAAGGGACGTGAAGGGAGGAAGGAGCTTCCAGAAAGAAGGAAGGCACAAAATACGTGAGGAAAATCGATAATACTTTGCGATGCGATCAATCGATACCTGTTTCAATCGTATCCTCGATATCGAATATTATGCATAACTCATTTCTCGTAAGAATACAAGATTCGAAAAGTTTATCCTAAACGTGCGTGCAATAAAGTGTTTTTAGTAATCAAAGAATCATGTTCGGCTTTATTTCTTTTACTCTTTTACTTTTTTTTTTTTTTTCTTTTTTTTACTTTTCCTTTTCTTCTTCTACTTCTTCTTTGTCTTATTCTTCTCTGGGTTTTATATTTAAACTATTTTTATTTATCGGTAATAGATTTTATCTAACGTAAATGTATTGGCGACGTGTATAAAAAAGGAAACAAATTTTCTATCACCTTTAAGTATTATTTTAAATAAGGTATTAAGTTATAACTAGATTAGTATTAAATAATTTAATATATAAATTACTATTAATTTATATATAATAATTGAAATAAATTCATTAAATTATATTGTAGTAGTATTCAATTGTGAAATATATTCGTATTATTTATTAAAGTAATACGCGAATTAGATTGAAATAATAAAAATTTAATTGTTAATTAGTCACGTATTTAATTTTTTCTATTTTTTTTTTTTAAATTTGAAATTTCGATCGAACGTGAAATACTACGAAGCGGCAAATGCATTTGTTGAAAATTCGAAGTAATTTCTATTGACGTAGTATAATCGACAATAATGAGCACGAGTGTCGAGCATACAATGTGCGTGTATGAAAGTGTAGGTATGAGGGTGTATGCGTGCATTTGAAGGATACCTAATTGTGTACCAAAATGACATGGGACTATGAGAGTACAATTTAATATTCCACAGCTGGTCTTTGCTATGTGACAAGACGCGTATTTGCGACTGCATTTAACCTATTCTCTCTCTTTCTCTCTCTACAATCATCTTTTCATAAGTTTAATCTAATATGTACAATCACAAACTAAAGGAAAATTTCTTGCTTCACTATCATAGTGTTGTATATATATATATATATTTGCCATATACGACTGTTAAAGGGGGAAAACATCACGCAAATATTTCGCCGAGTATAATAGAAAGAAAAAAAAAATAAAT
>NW_014569736.1:246842-248071 GCF_001313835.1 Polistes canadensis
ATATATATATATATATGTTGTATACTGTCACGTAACCCTATAGGCTATTTCAAACTTTTCTTTCTCAACTTTTCCTTACCAACTTTTTCTTTCCCTACTTTTCACCCTTATTCTCCATACTTCTTTATTCTATCACCAAATACCACCCTTGGTTTCGTGTTTCTCCCTTTTCTCTCTTTTCCTTCTTTCTTTTTCTTTCCTTTTTTTTTTTTTTTTATGAGAATCCTCTTCTCTCGCTGCGGGTAACTCTTTCTCGAATACGTTGTACACGAAAATTCTCCGAAGAATTCTTTGAAAATTTATATTTTTACTTTTTTTCTATCTTACCTCGAATATATTTTTGTCTTTCGATAAAATTATCGAAACCTCACTAGAATTTAAAATCAAATATACACGTGTAGGAATAATTAATGCACGTTACGTATTATAATTTCATTTTGATATACAAAATTATAACATATCATGTGTTTGTTTAATTCATTTAAACATATACCGTGTGTGTGTGTTTTATTTCGTTCGAGTTCATTAATTTCAATATTTGTAATAGAAATGATGTTTTATTTAACATACCCAACTTAATATTTTTCTTTTTCTTTCCTTTTACATTTTGTAATATTGTTACGTAATATATATATATATATATAGTTTTATATATAATATTGTTTATATGTAATATTGTTACGTAATATATATATATAGTTTGCTGATCGATATTAGGTTCATTAATTAATAAATCCGAGACTCATAAATGGGCAAAGATAAATAATATTATTTCGAAAGAGATTACTTTTTTCTTTTTTATATAACTATAATTTAGAATTTATTTTTAATTAGTTATCTCCCCTTACATACACTGGGTTGTTGTGTATTCGAAATTTCAATGAAGAAAAAAAAAATTTGCATATAAATATTAAACGCGAATGAGTATTTATAGATTATTTTCTTATCTTTAGAAATATAGAACGTCAAACTGATATTATATTAACGTTTTTTCTGTCAAGCTGCATTCGACTAATGTAAGTGTCATTTCCACGCCATGTATATTCGAAACGATACACGGCTGCAAGCTTTTTAATACACATCTGCAAAACATTTCTATTTCTTTTTTTTTTTCTTTTTTTTTTTTTATATACTGGAAATGTATTTAATAAAAAAGAAAAAAAAAAAAAGAAGAATAAAAATAAATTTATGTTCAATAAATGGTTACATAAATCAATATTAAATAATCA
>NW_014569736.1:252399-253790 GCF_001313835.1 Polistes canadensis
CAATAAATGGTTACATAAATCAATATTAAATAATCAATAAATTAAACGTCAAAGTAAAACAATTATTTCGATTACCTTTTAACTTGAAAATACAAGAATTAACATTAACCCTTGGAATAAAAAATGTGCATTAAAATCGTGCATAATTAATAATTTTGTTATCCTAACAAAGTGGATGTATGTTTTTTTTTTTTTTACATTTATCATTCTAACGTGTCCCTTTTTGTATTATATAATTTATGTTAATGTAATATATTATCACAAAAACAAAATGTTACTTATAATTCTTCCTGATAAATTGTTTTGCATAATTCTTTCTTTAGCGAATAAAAAATAAAGAAAAGTTAGGGTGGGTCCCGTATTTAAATGCAAGTTCAGGAATGGCAACGTTTACGGCCTTCCTTTGGTTTTCCATCAGGTATTCAACTATATACCTTCGATCATTCGAACAAACTTATGCACCTGATCGTATATACTAACCGTTACCATCTCGACGCGGTTATTGGCTGCTATACTAGCACGGTAACATAAATTATTGCTTTAGTTAGCCAGTCAGGGGTTATATCCGTTTTTACGAGCAACACGAAGAAGAAGAAGAACCACCACCGATCGAAATCGGTGCTTTCCTATTTTTTCTCTTTTTTTATCTAACTATCTATCTAGCTAGCTAGCTATCTATCTATCTATCTAGTTTCCTTCTTCAAAAATGTAACAACTTATTTGAAGCGAGTTTGAACCCACAAAATCTATTCTATTTCAAGATACCCTACATTTCTATATTCGAATATACTTCTTAATATAACCTTTTTTTATTATTCGTTTCATTTAAATTTATATTATTTTTATATTAATTTTGTATATCTTACTTTTTAGAAGAACACAATTTCTTTGTATATGTGTCCAACAATTTCTATAATCATAAATAAATATAATAATGTAATAATAAAATGTGAAAATATAAGTATAATTTTTAATATATATATATATATGATATAAAAAGAATCCATGGTTTTGTTTCGTTATAATAATTTTATATAAATTGTACTTTTGTTTGACGAATGTTAGAATGTTCTTCAAAGAACAATTGTGATCTATCGAAATGAAATTTTTCATCTTTCCTTTATCTTAGATTAGTAAATCCTATAAATGTGATAAGATTAACGTATAGGTATATATATATATACACCATAGATTCATTAATCTTATAGAAAAAAAGATAAAAGATTTAACCGTTTGAGTTGAAACGAAGCGAAATCACGCTGTTCGCATTTCATGTCGAAAAGTGCCAGAGCATTCGTTCGCCCTGTGCAATTGACTGTCTACAGAGAAATAAATCATGTATATCTACTTATAGATAGTAATACCTAACACACACACACATATATATATAT
>NW_014569736.1:256605-268975 GCF_001313835.1 Polistes canadensis
TAGAAAAAAAGATAAAAGATTTAACCGTTTGAGTTGAAACGAAGCGAAATCACGCTGTTCGCATTTCATGTCGAAAAGTGCCAGAGCATTCGTTCGCCCTGTGCAATTGACTGTCTACAGAGAAATAAATCATGTATATCTACTTATAGATAGTAATACCTAACACACACACACATATATATATATTTGTAAGTATAGTCTGGAAAGAAAAATGATAAGAAAAGGGGAAAAAAAATATGTGTTATCGCCTAATGACGTTACCAAATCGATATTTCCTTCTCGTGGAAAATCGAATTCACGAGTTTCAAAGAAAATATCTTAAAATAAATTAAGAAATTAATTTTTTCAATATTATTTTCCAGATTTTTGATTCTCTACATGTTAATCAACGTTCACATTACACAATTATTTAATATAAAACTATGAACAAATATTGGAATTTCTTTTTTTGAAACAAATTTAATTAATGAATCAATCAAAAAATCATTTCTATAAATAATTACTTTTTCGTATATATATATAAAAATAATAAAGAATGTTCGTTCGTTTATTTATTTTCTAATTGTAAGAATATTTCTATCACGTTTAATATGTTTTAATTATAGAGTCATAGAACAATAGAAATGTTGAAACAAAATTTATTCGATCGAGAGTTCAGATCGTCTTTGATAACGGTATATGTTTGCTTCAAGTAAACTAGTACGTGATTGAACAAGAGAGGTTTATCTGAAAATTTGATTTATCCAATCAATAGACGATTCTACATTTACCTAGACTCCTTGCTATTATTGCCAATTATAATTGAATAATATCATTTGAATAGAAATAGAGAGAGAGAGAGAGAGAGAGAATATATAATAATCGATATATTATAATTCACGTTAGAATTTTTAATTTAAGTATCTATACCATTGACCAAAATAAATGTCCAGATATCTTTTAAAAAATTTAAATCATTAAACAAAAATGACGAAGTGTTTCAAAACAATGAATTAACATTAACAACAATAATAACTCGTGACTATAATTTTTCCTTTTATCTCACACCTTTTCCACACACCCCCTACCCCACCACCTGCCCACTCTTTAACAAGCTTCGGAATAGCAACATTTTCAGTGACTTTGAGTAAAGAATACAAAAGTGTCATAAAAGCAAACATTTTCTATGTCCCTTTTGGGAATAAGCTAGGACCCATGAGTTTAACTCGAAGAGTAAAACTTTCTTTTCGTTTTTCCTGTTTCTACTTCTTCTACTTTTCTTTTTTTATCTTCTTCCTCTCGTTCTTTTTGTTGTTTTTTTTTCTCTTTCCTTTCTTTTCTCAACCCGCACTAAAGGAAAACTGTTATTCGAGTGCTCGCACGATGTTTCTTAAACATCATTTCGACGAAACTTTTTGGTTGGTAATACGAAGAATTGAGAGAAGAAATATTGTGCGAACATAAGTGGTGTAGAATATAAAAATATAAGATAAAAAAAGAAGAAGTGGTGGTGGTAAAAATATAAAAAGGAAAAAATAAAATGGAAAATGGATATCAGAGATGTATTCGTGAACGAGTTAAAAAAGAACAAAGTAAAAGCATCAAGTTTGAAATATTGGAAAAATTGTTAAACGATGATGAAGAAAGACCATCGACGTGAACTTTGGAAAAATTCAAAGAAAAAAAAAATGGAAGTGAATACGATTAAATCCTGACCGAGTATTTTTTTTTTTTTTTTTTTTTTTTTTTTTTTTTGATAAAATTAACATACGTACGTAATATTCAAAGTTAAAAGCTTTTACTAATTTCTGACCCTAGCGGATGGGATATATATCAGTGTAAAGGAGTTTAATGAAAAATTTTCTTCAAATTGACCGCTCGTTCCATCAGAAATACATTTTTACTTTGCTTCCCTTTTTTGTTTTTTTTTTTTTTTTTTTTTTACGAGATTTACTCGTTAATATCAAAATATAATCTGTGTGCGTTCTTTGTACAAAATCGGGTCCATTCAAATATTCATTAATATTTTTATATTAAGTATCCTTTTTATAAAAAAAAAGAAAAAAAAAAAAAAGAAACAGAAACAACTTACAAAGCTTTGATCTTTTTCAGAACTGAAATGGATAAATTCATTTATTAACCCTTAACTAAGGGATATTTTATTTTTTATTTTTAATATGATTACGCTTTGATAATACTTTATCCTCGTCGATAAAGATTTCATTTGCAAAACTATATACATGAATACATTTTATAGATTATATACTATATACTTATATAAATACTTTAATTTAATTTAAAAAGAAAAAAAAAACCAACCAAATAATTAATACTCTTTATACCTAACACAAAAATTAAAATCCAAGTTAGACGTTTACGAACAAATATCAAGTTCAAAATATAAATTCGTTCAATTATCAAATATTTAATCTTTTGAGTACTATGAACGCATATATGCGTTTGATAAAACTTGATACGCGTGTTGTTTATCAATACGCGAATGTAAAATAATGTAATATTTTTCTTGTATCTTGTCAGATGAAATGAATAATATTGTGAGAAAGAAAAATTGTAATTATTAAAAATAGAATATAATTTATTAATAATTATAAATTCATCACATTAATAATAAATTATTATCATTCGTAAAAAACACTTCAATTAAAAGTATTCAACACTCAAAGGGTTAAAAAGTTTAACAAATATTGTTACGACTTTCCAGCGACGAATATATATATATATATAATACATATATATATATATATATATACATGGGTGCCAGTTTTGAGAGAAAAGCAATCTTCGTAATATAGCTTTGATATTGGACTGTAAAATCCCAACCGTTAGTAGTATACCTGACTACGAAATGGTATGAAAGCACTGCGAAATGTGTTATAGTTGGCTGAGGGAGAGATCTCACCCTCTTTCTCCCTTTTTATCCCCCTTCCCCCATTCTCTCTCTCTCTCTCTTTTTCCTGGAGTAATACGAATGTGAAGAGAAAGCTGTTAGAGCAGTTACCTCGTCGTCGTCACAGAAACAATCGTGATCGTACTAGAGGGTGCAAAATATACTTGCTTTTAATAAAGACTTTTCCAACCCTCCTCTCTCTCTCTCTTTCTCTCTCTCTCTTTTTCAGCTACGATTATGATTCAATTTTTGGCATTTTCTTTCCTTTCCTTTTTTACATTTTATCCAAAATTTTACTTCCCTCGTATACCGAGCTGTGATGTCTCTTATTCTTACTCCCTCGTTTGGAAACTATTTTTAATTTATTTATTAAAGAAACAATTCTTCTCTATGGGGGATTTAAGGAAAAATTCTGAAAATAGTCAAACGTAAAACGACGAATATATTTTTTTCATTCATAATTATTTGTATATATATACGCGTTAATAAATATTCTAAATGCAAATTTGCAAGAATTCATCGTTGAAGTTTACATTTAATGATTTTTACAAAGAGAGAGAGAGAGAGAGAGAATTCAACTACAGATAAGAAAACATTTCATTATTATTGCCGGACAAATGTCATAATTCTTGGCAATAATTCATCCAACGGTCGATGATTATCTGCGAAGCGAAATGCACTTTAGCAAATGTTATCTATAACTTACTGTACTTAATCGTCAGTTGACATTGATTAAGCCATTTCATGGCCCATTCTCTTTGAACACAAACATTTGTCATAATCGAGTTACGAGATATTATAACGTTTCAATTTCCATTTGTGTTAAACTCTCGTTGCATT
Source organism: Polistes canadensis (assembly GCF_001313835.1). NCBI lineage: Eukaryota > Metazoa > Arthropoda > Insecta > Hymenoptera > Vespidae > Polistes > Polistes canadensis. The sequence goes on from NW_014569736.1 coordinate 260,333, forward strand.
TTCTATGAAATAATTATTTACACAAAAAAAGAAACAAATTAAAGCTATTATTTATTCGATCAGTATTTTAAATAATAATAATAATAATAATAATAATAATAATAATAATAATAATAATAATAAATATAAATATTTATAATAAAGATAAAATTTTTGTTCATATACTAGCAACACCAATCATTTATTTTGTAGCACATCATTTTGACGTTTGCTATACTTCGCGAATGTGCTAACACGAATATAAAAATTGCATTTAAAATTTTGTCCCATTTGATCGTTTCATCGAAAAAATGCTGACCAAATAAATAAATAAATAAATAAATAAAAGAGAAAAATCGTGAAAGTTCCAACACGAATATAAAAATTGCATTTAAAATTTAATCCCATCTCAACGTTCCAGTTAATAAAAGTAGGTATGTGCGTCGTGGTGGGAGGATTGATATTTTTTTTTGTATCCTTCCTTTTTCCTCGCGATAAGGATATTATTCCTTCCGCGTGTAGTCCCTGAAATCGTTCGTAGAATCGTTCGTAACTGTGTGCCCAATTTATTCGCAAAGATGATCTGGATACGAAGCACGATTCGTGTATGTCGCTTCGTTGAATATCGAGGCGCACAACAGAACCAGCACCAGCACCAGTACCAGCACCAGCATCCGTTGATACGTCACAACTTCTTATTGGCACGTGCCTGATGGTGACCAACTAAAATTCTATCCTCGTTCCAACCACCTATCTATTTCTTCTCCCTTTTCTTTTCCTTTTTTTCCTTTTTTTTTTTTTTTTTTTTTTTTTTTTTTTTTTCTATCAAAGATGTTATTTTTTTCTTCGAATCATTTTCTCATAATTTACGAGTTCACTATTGGAAATATACTTTGGCTATTGGTCATCGATTATTATTATCTATACTATATATGCAATAGTTAATAATATTAGTTTAAGAAATTGAATGCTGATAATTTTGATTTGAAAGATGAATACTTTGAAGATTTATTAAAAGATATTTCTTATTAGATGCGATACTGCGATATTCACGTTTGTTATTCTAGGAAACTTAAACAAAAAAAGCCTATATTATTATTTATTTATTTATTTATTTTGTAATACTTCAGGAACTAATGCTGATTAAACAACAGACTCTCCTTTGTAACCGAACGCTTACGAAAGGGTTGCCATAGTCAGAGTCAAGTTCCGATGATTGGAGTACAGAAAATGGTACTCGGTTTGTTTAGTTTGGGTCAGTTGGTTCCACGTCATATTTCAAGTGCATAGAAAATATCACGTTGGTCAAGTTAGATTAATAAAATAAAATAAAATACATTTTCGATACAAATAAGTTAATCATTTAATTTCTTGTTTCCATCTGCGAGAATACAAGTCCGATATGCTGTTGTAAAATGAAACGAAATTGTTTTAAATAATGATGAATAAAAACTATTGAAAAAAGTGACCAATATTTAACAATTGTAACGTTGATACTTCTACAATAGTTTGATTATTTCCGTCTGACAAATCTTAAACAAATTCCCTTATATTCTAGGTTGGAAAATAATTGTTTGTCGAGTTATAAAAATCACTCTGCAAAGGTTCATAAAATGGCAATATATATATTATATATATTATATATTTATATTTTTATATTTTATATATAAATTATATGTGCATAAAGATTAAAAATGATCGATGCATCGAAAGTAAACCAGGAAATATCATTTGATTTGTTTCTTTTCTTTATCGTTTTGTTTTTGTTTAAACCGTTATATTTTTATGTTAAAATGATCTTTCAGAGATCACGAAAAACTCGATTTCACGTCGACACGTACGACGAAAATCGTTGACACGAGATTTTTCGAGAAGAGAAATAATAGTGACAGTAGTGGGATTTTATCCAATGACATTTTTACGAGTATGAATGCATTTGCTTATTCATGCTATCAAATTTTCAAACGTTTCGAAAGAACATATTTTAAATTTAAAGAATACGAGAATACGAGCTCTTCTTTCTTTCTTTCCTTATTTCTTCTTATTCTTTTATTATTTGAAGAAATACGTTTTAAACTTAGAAAATATTTACAAACATCTCTCTCGTCGTTCAAGATTTTTCTTTTCTAATTTCCTACAACTATTTCTCTTCGTACACTTTTTTGTCCCTTTTGTTTTATTTAAAAACTTACACAAAAATTTCTTCCTTTCGAATTGTTTTTTCTTTTGAAACGGTTATGGGAAACACACAGGTTGAATACGAATTTCGATTTACTCATCGTTTAAAGAAAAATAACAAAAATAACGATTCCGAATATATTTCTCAATACATTGACGAGATAAATACTCGTTAAAATTCAACATTGAACTTGAATAATGAAACGTTTCTGTGAAAACTTGCAGTTTAAATAAATCAAGAGGATAAGAGAGAGAGAGAGAGAGAGAGAGAGAGAGAGAGAGAGAGTATATAGTGTGGTACGTGGTGCACTGAAAAAATGTTACGATTTGTTCGAATAAAAGAAAATGATGAAAGGAAAAGGGTGCCGTATGCTTTTTGGGAAAGTATTTTTGTTAGAGTACGTGTGTCTGTCAGACAAGGTGGATGTTTAAACGAAGTAGCGATCGATAAAGTTTATATTTCGGTACGTTTTCGTTTAACACTAAAAAATACACCTATCAGCAGGTAAGGTCAAATGATCGTGTATTGCAATTTGGAAAAAGGAAATGATGTAAAAATGCATAAAAAGTTACATTACAGTAAAAATACATTCGTTATTAATTTCTAAATAAAATGAAATATTTTTACGTTGAATAATTCAATTGGATTATCTAAATCTCATTTTTTATATTAAATAAATTATATATAAAAATATATTATATTATATATTGTTCTTTAAATATTAAAATTTATTACATTCTATATTGTATGATTAAACCAAACTGAAAAAATGATTAAATTAATTAATAATTAATTTTGAAAAAAGGGTTTATTACTCGAGCATGTTGCAACGTTTGTAAATAAAAATTCGTTCGTTCTACAAAAAAAGAATTCACATAAGTGGATGATGAGCGTTCGCCGACAAATTCTTCCATTGTTTCGAAGCACGTATCTATTTTACTGAAGTTGAGATCAGCGAGAAAAAAATAGTTCAACTTCAAAAGCGTTTCCTTTTTACGGCAGAATTCTCCCTTAGCCCTTAGCACTTCTCAAGAGTTACATTCTTTTTTTTTCAACATAGTTTTCTTTTATTTCCCATCCCTTAACTCGCACAATTTCTACCCCAACACTTACACGATAATAGAAATTTTGTTTGTTCGTCTATACACACACACACACATACACATAATAGCGTATTTTACAACTGAAAATGTATTTGCAATAACAATCGATCCTATCGCTATAAAACAATTTTGGTAAAATCGATTTATTGTTAACAATATTACAATATTGTAACATAATGTTCCTTTGATAAAATAAAATTCGCGAAATGTCATTACTATGGATGTATGGGGAGGTCAGTTAAATTAAAATCCCATCAAAATTTCAAAGTAATATTCAACGATATAGAAAATGGTCAAAGAATGTACTTTTGTTTTCGAGAGACCACCCCTGTGGGGGTGTTATATATATTATTATATAGAATTATTTTTGAATTATCGCATATAGGTACGGGTTACGTTAAAATTATTATTTTAAAATCAAATTATTATTTTAAAATTCAATTAAAAATATCTCTATGCTGCTGATGTATAATTTTGTCGAAAATAGAAGAAAGAAAAAATCGAATAAATCGGATGGTCATCAAAACGTAGACGAAAAACGTTCGAATTAAATTAAATATTAATATATATATGCAGCGTGTCTTAATTCGAACAGGAATGATTTTCATGAGGATTATTTTTTCGTTTAAAGAAAATCGATGATGAATCGTTGATGGATAAATCATAATACTCGTTATAAATCTCATTAATGCAAGATATTGTATTGCAATTTCATACACACAGTGTTTTATTTTCACATTCGTGGAAAATGTATTTGCCAAAGTTGGAATTCAATATCTGTTAGACGTATTTTATAATATCACAAAACGATATGATATAATAATAATATATTATGCGTGTGTTAAATAATACTTAGAAAAATGTATTTTTTCGTTAAAATATATACGTATTCTCATTTTACATACATTTAAAATAATACAAATAATTGATATCTCTTTCAGAATAAAAAAGTTGTCATTTAAATGGAGAAATATTTGGTTGGTTGGTTGTATTATAATGCACGCACACACACACACACACGGTATAGAAAAGAAATATTTTTGATTAATAATTGGTTACTTTCTATCTATATATGGATCAATATTAATTCAATTTCAACACACATGATACCAATATAACTGACCTATAGAAAATTCCTTGAAATCGTCAGGACTGTGCCACTTGTACTTTGGGATAGGTCGAGATATATACTTTTTCTCTCGTTATACTTAAAGGGGAACAATCGATTTATCTTTTCAACCATACTAACTTTACCTAAGAAGAAGAAGAAGAAGAAGAAGAAAAATCGTAAAAGTTTCGATGGATTGTTATCTTGAAAAATTTGCATTTTTCCTTTAACTTTTTTCTTTTTTTTTTTTTTTACGTGCATTTATTAATGCACATATCACTTATCGGAGATAAATAATTTGATAAAGAGATATAAAATATAAAATATTATAACACACACCACGCGATTGTCTAGATATAATTGTTTTTCTTAAATTTTAACAATTTTTTCGACTATTCCATGGTATCTGTAAGTATAGAAAAATTGTTAAAAAACATTATAAAGTAATTAATATATAAATCTCAAAGGGAATTATAAACGGTTAATAAATCTGATGAACAATTTATTTTGAACTAGTTGTACGTTTCGTCCCTTACTGGGGACTTCGTCAGCAACTTGATCAGTATATGATTACTTGTGATAAGATAAGGTGTTTTAGGATTAAATTGTATTGTAATATGTTAAGTTTTATTGAAATGTATGACTCTGTAAAAAAGATAATATGTATTGACACGTGAACTGTAAATGATCAAGTTGCTGATGAAGTCCCCAGTAAGAGACGAAACGTACAACTAGTTGAAAATAAATTGTTCATCAGATTTATTAACCGTCTATAATTCCCTTTGAGACTTATATATTAATATATTTTTTGGACAAGAATATTGATAATTAAAATTATAAAGTAATTAGTTTCTGTATATTAAGTGGATAGAAGGTACCAAGGAGAGATGGGAATAAGGATATGATATTAATTAGGGATTTAAAAGAAACTAATTATCATTATAATGTTTATGGTAAGCGGTCTTTGGCTGTGTTTTACTTGCAATGGAATATATAACATACATAAAATATGTTAAACATTATACTGAAAGTAAAACACCATTGCCCGGGTCTAACCACGAGGAGGTAACCGCTTCTGAAGACCCGGGATGTGCATCCTGAAGATGTTCACATCCAAATTAAATTGAAAGGAATTAAGATTATCAAACCAAGAACAATTTTAAGGAACATCACTCTTAATATTAACAGAAAACTAATTGAAAAAAGTAACACATCAAATAAAAATATATTAAAATTATTTTTTATTCAAGGTATGTTAAACAATCTGAAATATAAAGAAAGTTTATTAGAGTATTAAAATAATTGTTAATTAATCGATAGAAATGTCTATGATTGTTAAAAAGCTCAGAATATATGTGCTGTCAACCATCTTCCTCGAAATGCACCTTGAGACTGGCACTTTCTCTTCTATGAAAATACTTTTATTGAGAATTGTTTATATGATTTTTCCGAACGTTGCGCATGTGTATAAAGTGAATAATTAATTTAATGAATAAAATTTAAGATTCCAACGCTCTTATTTTTACCATCTTTACATTTTTATGTAATTGTCTTTTATGAAAGTACTTTTATTAATAATATATTGTTTATATGACTTACCGAACGTTGTGTATTTTTATAAAGGGAATAATCCATTTGACCAATAAAATTAAAAATTAAAACGTTCTGATTTTAGCATTTTATTTTCTATTTTTATTTAATTATTTTAATAACGCTACCGTTAACGTTTTGAAATATTTCTTCGAAACGTCGAGGGACGCGTCGAAACAAGAAGTCAATAATTCGTAATAGAAAGAAAAGTAAATTGAAATATATGAATATCTGGGTATAACTCAGTATAGTAGGAAAGATGACCGAAGTAGGAAAAGATAAATCGTCTTTGACGGAAATCCTTAGCGAATAAATCGAAGTGAAAAGAAGGAGGAAAGAAAGATAGCGTAGAAAATAGCAAGAAGAGGAAGAGGAGGAGGAGGAGGAGGAGGAGGAGGTGGAAGAGGGGAAAAGTCGTCCCACTTTGGAGTTTTACGAGAATTTTGCATTCTAGCGAGAAGAAATTGCTCGTATATTGCATGGGTTTCAACACTAAACCCTATCACGCTCGGTCAAATTACTGAGTTCTGTAATTTGCGAAAATGTAGTAATTTGTAGAAATCATATATTTTCTACAAAATGTATTCACAAATCAATGTAGAAATGCATAATATGTGCATTATTCATTTCCACGTAAAAAGATGATATATTATTCGCTAACTAATTAGTTAAAATTTCATTCTATGTTATATAAATATATATATTATATTATATTATTCTATATTAAAGATATATAATTGTATATTTTTTAAATAAACGATATTATATATAGAGATAAGTATACATAAAGTGTCGCGTAAATTAACTGTTGAAAAGTCACATATTTAATTCAAAGGGATGCAATTTAAAAAAAATTAAAGGCTAAGAAAAATTCACGACGACTATTAATTACTACTTGGAATAAATGAAAAGAGTATAAGGGAGTATCATCATGCAGTAAAGAGAGAAGAAAATAAGATTGAAAAAATAAACTGAAATAAATGATATCTGAAAAAGTTTCGAATAAAATGGTTATAATTAAGAGAAGAGAATTTATTCTTGAAATGTGTTGAATACTTATATAAACTGTCTGAACATTATATATATTTTATATTTTGTATCTTTTTCAATTATGAACGAAGCTAAATATAAAAAGAAAAAAAAGGTGGAAAGTGGGAGGAAGGGGGCGAGGGGGCGAGGGGGAAGGAACAGTTAAAAGAATCAGGTTTATCAGAGAAAAGATAAAGAAAACAAGTCTGTCTACATGGAAATCAGCTTTCTCACTGGCAAACGGTCGATCACGAACGGAAGCTTTTTCCTAGCTAGTTCGAGAACGATAACGCCTTTATTTCCCTTCCTATCCCTTCCCTTCCCTACCCTTCCCAACCCTCCTACATTTTTCCCCGAGAACCTAAGAAATTGCTTCGTTTTATTGGCTATGATCCGGTCGAACCTGGGAAATGTTGTTTACGCTACTGCCAACGAAGATCTTGTTTCTTTCGACGTATATTCAACTATTATATATACACAGGTTTTTTACAATCCTACACACGTTTAATAAAACCCCTAAACTTATTTCTTATTGACAATGAGAATAGAATTATTGTTTTGTAACGTTTAACAATTTTTTTCTTTGCTTTCTTCATTATTTCTTTTTACAACATTTTTGTTCCCACCCTCCACCCCCGGATAGAATTTTCTTTAATAGTTAACTTAAATATCATTCGCAAAAGGGATGAAATATTTAAATATTTTTTTTTTCCTTTTTTTAATCATTTTATCGTTCATTCACGTCGAAAACAGTAGACAAATTTAAACCGCTTTTCGAATTCGTTACGAATTTCGAAAAGCTTTGACGGACACACGTCCGTTTTGGTAGAGTACGCATGGTTAAATTACAAGCTCGTTCGCGATATATATTCGTTTCGTCAACGTCAATATTGACGTTCTTTGATCTGTACCTTTTTCAAGCTTGCCTTTCAATACCAAAGATTTAAAAATACGTAAGAGTAAAAATGTTCAAGATTTTGTTCTATTACCATCTGCCATTTTATTATTATATTATATCTTTCAAATATATGATTACAATGGATGAAATTATTTTTCAAAATTATAATTATCATTCGCATATTTAATAAATAATATCAAATAAATGAATACGAATGTAACAATCATTATTTTCTTTTTCAATTGATAATACTCATAATGAATAAAAAAAAACAAATGCTATTTTAATTGTATAAGAAAATTATTGAAGCTTCAATCTTTTAAATGAATTTGTTTTAGGAATTGTGATAAACAACAAAATGAATGTAATATCGGTTTGCAGGTGTAATATATTGTGAATATTTATCTTCTTAAGATGATAATCTTCCGTCAAAGATTTGTTACATTAGCGTATGATGCTATTTATCATACGCCTATTACTCACGATTTGAAACTCAATGACACCGTACGTACGATCATCGATTTAGACCAGTATCATAGGACATATTTCATAAACGTTTATGTCGTTGACAGATAATTATTATCACTATAACCGACCAAGCGAAGCGAGACAATGCTCTTGGCATTTCCCACGTCATTGCTTCGAAAATAAAATTCGATTCGAATTTAACACAATAGAGAAAAGAAAAGCCCTTTTTTTTTACATCATTTAGTTCGTTCCAATTTCTTTTTTTTTTTTTTTTTTTTTTTTTTTTTTT
>NW_014569736.1:269695-271768 GCF_001313835.1 Polistes canadensis
TTATATATTATTATATATTATATAAGTATATAAATATATATATATATATTAGATATACTAATATATAATAACGTTTTTCGCGTGATTTTTATTAACGATAATAAAATGAATAAGAAAGTAACTATATATTGAATAATCGTCAAGAAACGTTTATTATAATTTTCGCAGGTTTGCATACTTACGTTTACAACGAGAGCACCCATACCGAACGGGAGGAGGACGAGATACTAACTGTGAAGTATGAGGATGGCAGATGGTCAAAACCTTACTACGATTGCGGTGGTGGTAACATCTGGATGTTGACCTACACCGTACCTTTTTTTGGATACGTTAACGACACATACTTCTTTAAGTACGTATCTAATATCTATATTAATGAAATGAATGAATAAATGAACGAACGAATGAATGAATGAAATAACTTCAAAGGTTTAATTATCCAATAGCAGGAAATTACATCTCCCCCAACCCCCATAATCCATCGATGCAAAGGGAAACTCGTACCTGAATTGTTTGATCTGTTCGTTCTTTAATCTTACGATTTCCAAGAATATTCTACGATATTTTTTCTGGATCTTCATAGATACACACATACAGGATTTTTCACAAAAATCTGCCACACAATTTATTCCTACCGTAAAGTATTTTTTTTTTTTTTTTTTACATAACAATATTGAAAGTGAGAAACTGATTGTGAGAGAAACAGGCGGGGGAGGTGAAGGGTGGTTGGCGGAGGAGGAGGAGGTGGTTTAGGGAGTGTATGGGTTGTAGTGGGTGGTGGAGGATGAGGATGAAGATCGATGAGACACATTGAACGACGCAAATCGATTTTACGTCAGGCAAAGAACGTGTTTCCCTTCCATCCTCGCGAGGACGACGACGTCATTACACGCACGGAAGAAACCTTTGTATGTGCTAATGAATATTAAAACCTTTCGTACCTTTTCCCTTTTAAATTCTTGGGCATGCGATGTACTTCGGAGTTTTGTTGCGTTAATTAGCAGACGTTTCGAATTACCGATTTTAATGAACTACGTTGAAACAACTATTACTTTCTACGAAAGAGAGTTAAAGATAATATTACTAGATTTTCCTTGTCATGTTTTACAAAAATATACGTTTAAGGTTAATTAACGGTTTCATACTTATAACTAATTTATTCTAACCTAAGACATTATTTTCATCTTAATCTTTTTCTCAAGTTTATATATATATAATACATGTCATCGCTGAAGTTTCAAACTCGTTGATGTGCAGATTATCTAGATTATCCGCAGATTAATTGATTTGTTTCATTAACGTGAGACACATTTAGAGTTCTTTTTTTCACATTTTATCTAGATTAATTTATCTGTTGAACGTTGCTCTGTTGTTCTATCAAAGAATTTATTTTTATTTTAATCAGTACCTAATAAGTAATATATAGATTACCTTAATCTGCAGAATAATTGATCATCACTGCACTCTCGTGATAAGATATACAATAAAATATAAAAATTGGAGGTATCAATGGGGGGTGGGGGTGGGGGTGGGAAGACAAAAGGTAAATCAATGTTTCTTCCAGGAATATATCTATCTAATCGAACTGAGAGTCCTCGTACGCAGCTCTGGGGACAACTGAACAGAGACTCTCGAGCTAGCTGTTACAAGTTACGTCAAAGTTTATGACTTACTCAGGCACAACTTTACCGATATTGCTTCGCCGAAGTTGAGTTAGCCTCTGGCAAACAAACTACCTTAACTGTTTCGAATTTTGTTAAAAAGATATATGTATTTGTATAGATATATATGTATATACGTATCTGAATATACATATATGTTACCATCGAAGCCGGGAATATTTTGAAATAACTGATTTTTGATTTCATTTATTTCATGAAATAACTGAGTGGGTCAGGTAATATATAAAATAACTGGTGGGTCAGTTAATTTGTACAATGCCTGACCTGCTAACTTTTCTTTCCAATTTTATGAACCTTTGCAGATTGATTTATAACTCGAAAAGGTACTCTACGCGTAGACAAAAGTGTGTACTTTAATTTAATATAAAAATCATTAAAATCTATTTGTTAA